>NC_061528.1:1725000-1755000 GCF_022379125.1 Scophthalmus maximus
ACACACACACACAGACACACACACACAGAGACTCACACACACACACACACACACACACACAGACACACACACACAGACACACACTCACACACTCACACACACACTCACACACACACACACACACTCACACACACACTCACACACACACACACACAGACACACGCACACATACAAATACACACACTCACACACACACACATACATACACACACACACACACACACACACACACACACACACAGAGACACACGCACGCACGCATGCACGCTCACACACACACACAATGTCAAAACCACACGACTGAGTCATTTGACTTCCTGAGGGGAAAAAGGATCGGCAGCACCTCGACCGTCGGGGCCCGGAGCGCTGACAGCAGCACATGTCCCGTGAATTCCCACACACCAACTCATCTGCTGGCATGTGCAGTAACTCACACACACTTCCTCGCCCGCGGGGGGGGGGGGGAAAGTCCATAAATCATCAGAGGAAGCAACAACATAACCGGGGGAAACATTCAGCCCCGATAAGATATTTATTCTCTCAAGAGTCAAAGAGGAGATACTGTACGAGCGGCGTGCTGCTGTGTGGTCCCACTCTTTCCTTTGGCGTCTCGCGTTACCCGTTTTCGTGAAGCATCCATCACGCAGACGGGGACGGAGGCGCAGATATTAGGCCGCGTAATGATGATTTATGGGCCAATCCGTGAACTCGGTGACATCCTCGACGCGATAATGTATACACTCGCCTGCGACACCTTTTGGCGACTCACACGCGCTCTGCACGATCCACAGGGATTAAAGGAGCAGTGGGCGATTCTGGTTCTTTCTCTCTTTGCTGCTGTTGTTGTGATTTTACTGCTCCGGCCGGATCGGGACCGTGCGACCTCCGGTGCGTGAGGCCGACGCAGTAACCACGAGGCCGAAAACACGGCGGAGTTGCAGCACGTCTCTTTGTTGTGCGGTGCGGTCCGCACCGTTTCTTTGTTTTTTGGATTAACCGAGCCGGGGCTCAGACGAAAAAAACCCAGATTTTCGTTCTTGGTGCACAAGAGCGATTTTTTTTATAAAGATCCCGTCCGATCACCTCTGATGAACGTGACTCGCCGTGTTCACGACGACAGACTCCGGTGTGACGAGTTCAGCTGCTGAAGAGACGCAGATCACTGAGAGGTGGAGCTGAGGTGAAAGGTCGCAGGGGTTCAGACCAGACACACACACACACACACACACACACACACACACTGGAGCAGCAGCACGTGTTCCAGAAATTTGCTTCTCGTACAAAAAAAAAACAAAAACAAAAAAAATCCAGAATAGAAGCTTCCCAGCTTAGCAACTGTCAACAGCAGCGCGACCAAAGGGCGATGTCATCATCATCATCATCATCGCGCTGCTTCTCAAGTTTCCTCCGCCCACAGAATGGTCCCCCCCCCGTTTTATATTTGACACACACACACACACACACACACACACACACAAACTGAAACCACTAATCATTCCAGGGCCACTCGATTCCCACTCAGGTTTTACACTGACACAACAAAAAGTTTTACAAAAAGAAAGATGGAGAGAGAGAGAGAGAGAGAGAGAGAGAGAGAGAGAGAGAGAGAGAGAGAGAGTTGTTTGTTCTGTTTAACCAGGTTTCAGCTTCACATCCTCAGCTCAGACCCCCCCCCCCACACACACACACACACACACACACACACACACACACACACACACACACACACACACACACACACACACACACACACACACACACACACACACACGTGATGACACAGTCTCCGACCTACTGGTGAGCGCAGCAGCGTACAGCATGTGGTCCGGTGGGAGTCGGACCGGCGGCGTAATTAGAGGCCTCGTCGTTTCAAGGGACCAGACGCGAACAAGGCGGCGACGGTGACAGATTGATGGCGTGTAATGGGAGGCTGCGGGACGACACTGGAGGTCCCGGCCTCATGAATGGACGGCGGACATTTTGAACTGCGTGTCGCAGCGAGTGAAACGCACACGAGCTGAGCTCGTCTCTGGGAAAGAAGGTTGGGAAAATCCCACGGGGCCTTGAACATGTCGCATGAAGCTTTGACACATTCCTTAGTCCAAATAGTGAAATGGAACTCAAATATTACGAGAAAATATAAATCAAACGTTCAATTAAAAATGGAGGCGAATGACAAATAACCGTCAAAAACCGATCACAATTTAAAGTGACAGTGTGTAATATTTAGAAGAACTTATTCACAGAAATTGAATATATTGTCCATAACTCTGTTCATATATGAGTTAATATAGTCACGAGGTGGACCGACCTCTGTGTGAGTCTCCATGTTTCTACGTCCTGTTGAATACAGTTGTAGAACTAAACGCTCCAGAACACGTCACGTTCACGTTGAAGTTTCAGACGCTGACGAAAACAGGAAATGGAACCAGCGGTGCGCCACCATAAAGTGTCCCCTGTCGGTCGCTCAGTTGGTTGCGGTTTGCAACTTTACCACCAGATGGCGCCAGAAAATTACAAAAATGACACTGCAAATAAACCAGCAACGAAACGGAAGTGTTTCCAGGGGAAACTTCAAAGCGATGCACACGTCAGCACTTTTTTTCTCAATGTGTCGCGTTGCGCTTTTTGAGCTGCACTTCAGGAAGGGTCAACGGAATATGTTAAAAAAACCTCCGCGGGGGAAAAAACCATTTGCCCAGTTTTCTGCGGTGAGAACGTAAACGATTCAGAAAGATTCAGAAGAGGAGCGCGCCAACGTTTTCTTTCCCCGAGACGTCCACATCGCTCACGCTGACACCAGGGTGAGGTCCAGGGGAAAAGGAGGAAGAAGAAGGACACGAGCGTCTCTCAGTACAGTACAGTCGAACCCAAACACACGAGGGTTCAAGCTGCTTTTCCCTCACAAACTTGTCTTAATATAGACCCCCCCCCCCCCGCGCCGCCTGACCCGGGCCTGACCAGGTTCCTGACCAGAACCTGCGGTCGCCCGCCGTCTCTCTGGGATGCTCGCTGATGACTCTGAACTCTCAGCAGGGCCTTGGCTCCGTGCAGCCACTTCATCAAGTCGGGAGATTGCAGAAAACAAAACACACACGCACTCAGTCGCTCTCTGTAGTGCTTTCTCAGCAGACTGCAGCCGGCTGCGTTTGCGCAAGAGCCAATTCAAAGCAATTATGGTCTTCCTACCAAACGCAGGTCTCCAAAGACCCCGAGCGTCCAAACGGCTCCGCACAAAGGAGCTCCTCACTGCCCTGCACATCATCTCGCACAATAAATCACGGGATCTCTCGCTCGCGGCCTACAGTAATTGTGATGTGTGTTTTCTCGCGGTCGCGTCGGACACATCATGCAAATGACTTGGTGTGACGACGAGCTGCTGCCGCTGAGATCTGAGGGTTCACCGCCGTCCGTCTCTCGGTTGTGTCGACGCCGCGGTCGCTGTGTGTGTGAGTGTGAGTGTGTGTGTGAGTGTGAGTGTGTGTGTGAGTGTGTGTGTGAGTGAGTGTGTGTCTGTGTGTGAGTGAGTGAGTGAGTGAGTGAGTGAGTGTGTGTGTGTGTGTGAGTGTGTGTGTGAGTGTGTGTGTGAGTGAGTGAGTGAGTGAGTGTGAGTGAGTGAGTGTGTGTGTGAGTGTGAGTGTGAGTGTGTGTGAGTGTGTGTGTGAGTGTGTGTCTGTGTGTGAGTGAGTGAGTGAGTGAGTGAGTGAGTGAGTGAGTGTGAGTGTGTGTGTGTGTGTGTGTGTGTGTGTGTGTGTGTTTTCCCCGTGACCTTTCAAACCAACTCCTCCCTCCTGATCTGATTGTTGGTGTCGGCCCTGACAGTGTTACTGAGAGACGTCGTGACGACGTCCGTGTGAGTTTTTCTCTGAGAACTTTATTGCTCAAAGGTTTTGAAAACAACTCTACGAGTTCCGTCGCCGTCCTCAGAAACGTGTCGCTGAAAGGCCGAATGTTCCGCCTCCGTGAAGGCGACAGGAGTTCATTGACTCATCATCATTTCACGAGAGAACTTTAAAAAGCGACATGATCGAACACGTTTCCTAAATTTGACAAAGCACATTTTGACAGTGTGTGTTCGCAAAAGTCCCTCGGTGCTTCGTTCACGCAGCGCTTGTGATTTCCGCTCTTTAGTTTTCAGCGTCGTCTTTAATTTCATCGTTCTTTTTCAAATGATTCATGTCGCAACTTTGTCTGTTTTTTTTCTGTCCTTTTATTCTGACGTCTGCTCTCGAGCCGGAAGAAAATGTGATTAATGTCTTATTTATTATATTTATCTACCAGTTTTCTTAACGATGTTACAAAGGAGGAAATAACAGCAGACAGGAGGATGAGACGAGAGTCGAACAATAGAAAATGAGAGGAACCATAAATATAAATGAATTGGATTAGTCGGTGTAAACAAGAGCCGATGTATATGAATACTCTATATCAATGTGTGGAATATGAAGGTGAGTCACATTAACAGACCAGAACGTAACCAGAAACAAACAAACACATAAACAAAACAAACAAACAAACAAACAAACAAACACACAAACAAACAAACAAACAAACAAACAAACAAACAAACAGAGAACATCATCTCCTTGGTGAAGGTCACAACATGGCTGTTTGTTCTGAGCCTCGTAAACCTCACATGTTGTGACCCAGATTTGAGCGTGTGTGTGTTTGTGTGTGTTTGTGTGTGTGTGTGTGTGTGTGTGTGTGTGTGCCCAACCTCATGAATGCATCTTTCACCACCGTAATAAAAAAAAGAAAGAAAAAAAAAAGAGCAGAATCATTTTCATTTACTTCAGTAAATCTGTCGATGCCACAACTGTTTGTGTTTTCGACATTTCTAAACTCTGGGTCATAATTAGTTTTGTCCACCACAAAATCTTAAGTGACACATTAAACAAAAAGGATCAAAAACACTCACGTGTGCATGAAATATCTTTTCCTTCATTATAACCTTATAATTAGTGCCACGCTGCAAAAGGCCTTTTTCTTGGAAACAGCCTCTATAGCAATTATTAAATTCCTTCCTCCTCTTGATACAATCGTGAGGAAACCAACTGGAAAATACATGGGATCTGTGAAATATTCAACATTTTACTGTCCGTGGGTGTTAAATCAAGTGATCTGACCAAAACCGGAATAAAAGATCTTTCTGTCAAACTTTTGACGCGACTCTCTTCGGTTTTGGCTCAGTGACCCGCGACGACATCGTGAAGAGGATCATCCTCGCCGTAACCACGGCAGCGGGCGCACGGTACAGTGCACCTTCAGTTCATGTCCTGATTGTTAATGAAACGTGTGAGAGGTCGATGAATCAGAGACGCTGACGTACAGGCCACAGCTCGGAAAAGAAGGGGTGAGGAACGTACAGTAGAGGCAATCTGTTGTCATGAGTGTGTGTGTGTGTGTGTGTGTGTGCGAACCGGAAAGACGTATATAAATATGTATGGAGCGACAGAAACACGAGGGCGCTGCTACATGTGTCACCCTCAAAGGAGATTATGCCCAGTGTTGTTCTCAGAAACGAGATCTGTACCACAACCACGCTGCCAAGCCCCTGACGCACGCACGCACGCACGCACGCACGCGCACACACACACGCACACACGCACCCACGCACCCACGCACGCACGCACGCACGCACGCACGCACACACGCACACACGCACACACGCACACACACACACACACACACACACACACACACACACACACACACACACACACACACACACACACACACACAGATGACGGCCGTATGAGTGTTTCCTGGCCTTTTGCTCCTCCGACCTCAGACAGATCTGGTGGATCTTAGACGTTCACACCTCACAGATCGCCGCCGCCGCTTCGTCCTCCCGCCGGCTCCGTCTGCCGAGGCCAGGAGTGGGTTTAGGAACGGGGCCAGATAAGTGATGACGAGTAATCGGCGCAATTATCGGTAAAGAAGGAATCAAATCACGAGGACTTAGCTCGGTTTTGGAAAAGGCCAGATACTGTACGTGGCAACGTGACATCATCGACTGTGACAAGCACTCGCGCAAAGGCCTCGTCGGAGAAATGGATTCTGACTCGAGGGGTTGATTTGCAGTCGGGTAGTTTTTTACTTAAGGGTCATTATCCCCCCGAAAAAAAGGAAACCCTCAGGATTTCAAAACCGGTTTTATTTGAGCGAGTAGCTCCGACGCTTTGGTCCAATCGTGTCGCTGGGAAGTCCGACCCTTGGACGCTCCTCGCGTACGAGGACACGGTGAAGTTGTGACGTCGTCGTTCGCTCCAGCGTCTTCGTGCCGTCTTCACTCCCACTCTCCGTCGGCCCACGCGTTCAGGGCAGCGGGTGCGAACTCGGAGGTGTTGGTGGCGACGGCTCCATGAGACATCGGTTCTCTTTAACCGTTCTGTGGTCCTGCTGGATTCTGGCCCGCCGAGGAAACTGTCGCTGAGGGGATTTGCCTCTTTGACGCGTTTTTGAAATGAAATTCCTGCCAGTGAGATTGTTGCTTTTGCAAAGCGGTGGCAGCGGACACCGAAACCACATCTGCTATTTGTCTATTGCTCTATTCAGATAATCACTTCCCCCAATAGATTCATCTGCAAATGACAGGACTTCATATGTTGAGCCAATAATCGGAATATGAAGAAAGGCAGATGTTACTTCAACTTCCTCTCCAGGCCAAAGTAGCCAAAGAGAAATAATCACCTTTTTATTTCCAAATCGGTGACGAATCAAAACGAGTCCTTGCAGGGAAAAGTTGCGGTGGAGATTTTTCTCTCGACATCCACGGCAGCTCTCGTCTCACTGTTCGATTCCGTGTCGCGGCCACATCTTGGGGCGCGCAGGAAGCTCCGGAGGAAGCGCGTGGTCTGCTCCGTGGGCGGCGTTCGGCGGCAGCGAGGAGCTGCAGCGGTGACGTTTCACTTTCACACAAACGCGTCGCTCGGGTTTTATTTCCGACACAGATTCGTATCGCCGCGCCTGTGAGCTGCAACATGAACTACACGACCTGAGGAGCGTTCCAGCGCCGGCTCGACCACGCCGGGAGCCGAGACGACGCATTTAAGATGTTAAGACGCTGAGGGTTCAGAGCGTTGAGCCCGAGGAGGCCGCGCGACAGCGAAGTCACCTCGGGGAGCGGTGACGTCCGCAGCTACATTCCAGCTCGAGTGTCGCTCCATTACGAGTCGGGGAACAGAGAAACCTCGCGGCGCTTCTTCTGTGATTGAACGCAGCCGCTCGCTCTCCAACTCTGTGGTGAAGAGTAATAAAACTAATGCGTCCTGCTCTGTTGGAAATGTGAAGGGCCGCGAACGATGGCTCTATAAACAGCCCAGTTGATCTGGATCTGGATCCATGTCTGGTCAGCGTCACACGCGCCCAGAGACTCGCTTGGCAACGGTAGTGACACACACCATGTGCGACGGCATCCGACCTTTTCACCTGGCGTCAGAATGAATCTGCACTTTAACTCAGACGAGCTGAGGTGGAGATGAAGCCGTCTGTCGGCCGCCGGCGGTCCAGGGACGTGAGGCCGTCGCTGGAGCACGGCGGCTGAGGATTCCCCTTGAGTTCACAGTTAGGAGAAATAACACGTGTGTGTGCGTGACACCGATAATGATTCCGAGTGTGTGTGTGTGTGTGTGTGTGTGTGTGTGTGTGTGTGTGTGTGTGTGTTGGCTAGAGGGAATACAGTGACTCTGAAAAACCAAAGAGAGCCCAGCCCACTCCCACGGTGGAAAGAATGATGTGTTATTCTGTAAACGACACTACTGACCAACCAGATGCTTTCATGAGGTGAGACGCTGGGCATTGTACACGTGTGTGTGTGTGTGTGTGTGTGTGTGTGTGTGCACGATTTCCTTGCATGCAGCAGTTATCAATCTGCAGTATGTATTAATGCTCCTGCAGATATAAAGCGATGGACACCGTCAGTGTGGCCGCCGTCAGTGTGCACTCGGCCTGCAAATCCTCCCTCGTGTGTTGTGGTTCCAGAGTGTGTGTGTGTGTGTGTGTGTGCGTGTGTGCGTGTGTGTGTGTGTGTGTGTGTGTGCGTGTGTGTGCGTGTGTGTGTGCGTGTGTGTGTGTGTGTGTGCGTGTGCGTGCAGTGAGGGGGCTTGTTGAACTCGCTCTCAGTCTTCTTTCTAATCACGCCGACCACAGAGGAAGTTGTTTACGGTGTGTAGGTGTGCGTCCATGTGAGCAGCCGGTGGGTCTGCGCCGTGAGACTGCAGGTGTGGACGCATGCCGTGCTCTGGTTTACGAGTGTGTGTGTGTGTGTGTGTGAGTAAGTATAGTGTGTGAGGGTGCATGAGAGAGTGTGTTTTGCGTGAGAGTCCATCTCTCTTCATGTGGTCAATGAATCTTGCCACAGTTAGCATAATTTGTGTTTACAGTAAAGCTCCTGCCTACTGCTCGACTGGCTGCGGAACAAACACTTACTGGATCAGAATCAAACCCGAGGCCAAGTGCTGAGGTGTGGGGTTTAAACTGCACTGTGTTTTCCAGGTATCGAGAAAACAAGAGAACTATTTTATGCTTCACAAATTGAAATTGTATCTTTGGGTAATTAAATCCCATTTGACATGTGGACAGAAATGTTCATGTGAGCGGATTCATTTGAAGAAGCGCTTGATTTGCCTTGTAAACAACTTCTGAGAATCTTTTTCCCACACAGATTTTATTACTCACAAACGGATCAACTGTACAGGGGCTAAGTGATGAGGTGAGTTAAAGATCCTCGTCATGTCCTGAGCTGTGCTGTACCCATATTAAAAATCTTTTGAGAAAACACACTGTTCTCTCCAAGTTTAACAAACCTCGATGGTCCTTTAGGGCACTGATGCATCTTGATCCAAGACGGTTTATATCTCAGTGTGCTGCTATTACAAATGAATGATATTATTACTAATTAGTACTCAAATGTCAGTCTATATGCAGATGATACGGTGATATCCATCCCAACCCGGGTTCAAGTTCACTCAGCCCTCGATACATCACAGATCCGTGTTAAGACCGAGTACATATCAAACTCTTTGAGAAAACACTCTGCTCTCTTCAGGTTCGACAAATCTTGATTGTCGTCCAATCATCTGTTTATCTGGAGCCAAGATGGATCATGTTTCTTCCTCTTCTTAATTTGCCTAATGGATAATGAGCTTTCTGCTTCCAACATCTGACCTGATTAGTAGTGATACGTCCACTTCTATGCAGACGATATGCTGCTGGGCGTCTCCCAAACCTGTAGACTAACAATAGACTTGTTTTATATGAAGATAGGAACGAGTACATGGTGTTGTCCACATTCACCATGAAATATCTTCATCTCCCTTTCGGAATCGCACCAATACTTAAAAATATAGCTTGGCAGCAGCCAAACTCCATATTGGCTGAACAATTAAGTGTTTCTTGTTCTCAGGGCACTCTTACAACGAGACCACAACCCAACACGACAATGCAATTAAATACACCATGAAAGATTATTATTTCCTTTCAGGCTTTAAAATATGATTAAAAATCACGAGGCAGAAAGTACAAGGTTGTCCTGCAAATATCTGACCTCAGACCTTGGGGTCCTGAGATCACAGACACGAGTGGCTGATAGGAGATTCCTCCGTAGGAGACCTGAACTCCACCTAAGTCTCTAAGATGAAGAGTTCTCCCTTCTTGGCTCATTCCTTCAAAGGTTTTCGAGGAGACACCAGAGTATACCCAGAACTCGCTGTAGGGATTAAACGGTATAACCCATCTGGCTGAGGAACGACCTGGGAACCCCCAGGAGTTTGAAATACCCCCGCTTACTCTGCTGACACCGTGACCTGACCTCGGAGAGGAGGAACAAAATGGATGGAAGGATCTAAACACACCGGTTTCACTTGACCTGGCACTTATGTGAAAATCATTCCTCAGGTTTTTGCATTATTGAATAAAAAGACTGATGTTAGGCCATCCAACATAACGGCCGGGGATAAAAGCACGAAAGCATTAAGTTGAGCTTTGGCAAATTAGTACATTCAGGGATGTTGGAAAGCTCCGATGGCAGATGGAACACTGATTGCGATTGACTGATACCAAAAACCACAGAGACTTTAATTTTTCTTTTTCTGAAAGCCGCCCAGATCTTGTTGATTTTGCAACTTTAATAATAACCCCTTGGGCAGGTTTGGAGGAAACAGATACCTGTTTGATGGATGATGGTCTCAACGGCGTGCCAGCAGTCGACACTCCATATGTGGACATCAAAGAGAAATTACCACAAAAAAACAAAAAAACTATGAATATCATGTTTTCCCACGTCCTCATCTGTCCTTGAATGTTGCATGAGTCGCAGCGCTGTCAGTGGGTTCATCACCCTGGCTATGTAATTCCAAACAGCTGTTTTTGTGAGTAAGTGCCCGAGTGTTTAAATGTGTCTATGCATGCATGTAATCCTATGTGAATATCAAAGCGAGTGTGTGTGTGTGTGTGTGTGTGTGTGTGTGTGTGTGTGTGTGCATGTCATCCTCTCCCAGACTGACGTTAACCCCACACACCACACAGACAGACAGTTGTTGATTCCTGGATTCCTCTCTCTAATCTGCTACCGCTGCCCGTGGTTTACAACAGACAAACTGACGGATCGCTGCAGGGAAATGGCCCGACATGACATATTTGTTTCCAATCAGCGCGAGGATTAGCCGAGAAATAAATAGTGTCTTCCCTTCGCAGGTGATGCATCTCATCTTGCAACATGTGCGCGCGTCGCCTCCGACTCATATATAAATGTGGTTTCGCTAACGGTTAATCCAGGAATAAGCACGGTGCTTCGAGTTTGATCCCGTCCCAAGGTCGGCTGAATTCTGGTAAAAGGATGTTTGGCAGAGGTGCACAAACTCATGTCAATAGCTCTGTGGGTGGAGGTTTTTACTAGCTCTCTGTGTGCATCCTGTTGTATAATTGCATGTGTGTGTGTGTGTGTTTCCTTCTTTGAACATCTCGCTCTTTTTCGTACAAATCTCACGACATTTGTGTATCTGTGCACTTAAGTCACCGAGGGTCACGGCGGGAACAGAGGGTGAAACGCCAGTGGTGATGTACCGATGCTGCTTGGGAAGAGAAACAAAGTTTCAGGGGAGTGAATGAAATGAAAGCGAGAGCTGGAAACACTTCACGAATGTGAAGAGGAACAGCTTGATAGACGATTGCATAAGGAGGAAGGAAGAGGGTGGTGTTGCAGAGCAGCGCTCGGAAGAGAAAAAAAAAGAATAAATCACATCATGCTGCTGCGACAAGCCACAAATGTCTACTTGATAATTTCAGACAATTCTAAACTGCTGCGCCCAATCACCTGCAATCAACCACAGACGTTGCTTTGTAAATGTAGAAAAATGCCATTCGTGACAGTGGATGTAATCAGACGACTGTGATTCATGGCAGTGGAAAACATACAGTAATGAAAATGACAGTCTCCATTCTGTCAACGTTACCGCTTTTTTCTCCGCAGCGGCCGGGGGCAGAGCATTACTCCATTGTTTATGACATATTGGAATAATCGGCGGCTCGGGGACGAGTGTGGGCTGCAAATGAATGGCAGCCGCTCGGCGACAGGAGGTTTTTTAATGTCACGGGAAGCGAAGGGGTCATCTTGGTTGACGAGGTTTTCCCCCCAAAGAGTCCAAATCAACCCCGGAAAGCTCTTGTTGACTGTAAACTGCTATCGTTAGCGTGTCCCTGCTAACTTACTGCCCACAGTAGGGAGTGTAACTTCCAAGGTGGAGGAAGTTCAAGTGTCTTCCAACAGAGGTGAGGAGTCAGAACTTGCTGAACTTGTTAAGTTGGAAGACCTCCACCCACCCTGACTCAAAATACAAGATGGCTGCTCTGTGCATCAACCGTAGACTGAATATTAAACTGGGTCCGGAAAGAGAAGTGTCTGAAGCCTGTATTCTCTGTACTGACCAGCAGAGGGCGACTCCCCTGGTTGTTTCAACAGAAAACGACTGTACTTCTCACTTGATCTTTTTAATGTCAGTAAACATTTTCCTGAGGATCAATCTCTCTTTTTAAGCCTTCTGACGTTCATTTTGTAAATTACTGTATGGTCCATTTGCAGGCCGATAGACGATAACGCATTGGGCGGTGCGGTACAGCGTGATTGACAGCTAGTACCATCCAATAGGTGCAGGTTGCAGGTGTTAAGTGGGTCGACGAGGTATCAGTCTGACCACACCCCCGCTCCTCCAAATATGGTTACCTCTGCTTTCAGAAATCCAAGATGGCGCTCGTCAAAATGTGAAAGTTAACCGACGGGTGATGTCACGGTGCATTGCCACTTCGCACCGACGGCACTGAGAGCTGTAATAAACTGTTTAATTAGCCGTCTTATTTGTGTCTCATTAAATCAAGCGTACAACTACTGTACAACTTCAATCTGTAGACATGTTGCTATATGGTGTTTGTACGTGCAAGATGAACGTATCGCTAACAATGGCTACCTTGGCTAAAGCGAAACGCTGAAATGCTTGAATTCTAGGTTTACGCCACAGAAACCTCAGTCAGATCGACCTGAGATCGAGCTAACAAACATTTGCCAAACACGCCCGTTGGTCTTCATCCTAAAAGCCTTTTTCTCATGTAAAGTCAAAAGTGAAACATACTGTTTGAATATGAGAAGAAGCCAACGTAAACAGCCGAGCAGGGTTGTGTTACGATATTACATTTTTCTTTATAATACTTAAAATACCAGCACTGTCTATGAAAACAGTGATGTGTTTTTTTTATGTCCATGTTCTCATGGTCAACCGAGGAACCTGACGACTCTTTGCCTCAGAGATGCAGATTTGTCAAGTGCATGTTCAGATTAAGTATCTTAGTGTCGACTTATGACTAAAAATACTGTCAAGTCTTACAAATACAACTGCACATCATTGAGTCAAAGAGAAAATGTTTCACTCCCTGAAATGATCTGGTACTTTCTTGTATTTTGGTTCCTAGTATTTTTGTTTTGAACATTATTTTTGTGGCATTTTAAAAAAGAGGCCACAACCCACAACGTTGTATTTACAAATGCAGCAAGTTGACCTTTAAGAGGCTCAGCAGGAAACTGAGCAATGCTTCGGGGGGTTTTTCCTCTTCATGTATCTGAAGGAGACAGAAGGACTGAGAAGCAACATACAAGGTTTCGTGAAGAGGTAGAACATGAAGTTTTCAGTTATTTAATCATATGCCATCTCCTTCCATGTTTGAGTATCTATTGTGTTTCCATCACTGGCAGGCGAACTATGAAACCATGTGATGTCATCGCAGGTCATTTGCATACGAAGAGACGAGAGACAAAGAAAACAAAACTAAAAGAGGTCATCTCAATTCACCACAGAAGTAAATGAATATCATCTGTATGTAACTTGGTTACAGACTTCAGACTCGCTTTCGCTCCTCACATATTCTGTGTGCACTCAGTTGTCAGTTTATTAGGTTCAGGTCCCTTCATGAAACTGTTGGTTCGACTGTGGGGTCATTTGTAGTTTGTAGCGGTGTTCACCTGCATCGCGATATCCTGTGAGGTGCGTCTATTCATTTTGACTTTCCTGTTTATATTAACGAGGGAAATCTCAAGAACTTTTTTTAAAAGAGTTTGAGTAAAAACTGAACTTTACAGGATTTATGAATGGATTTTTGGATTGGTATTAGCAACTCTAGGTGTACCTAATAAAATGACACTGAGTTTATCTTTGTCATTTACTTTCTTTTAAGTATTTCAGATTGTCAGCTCATCATTTTAACTACATTATAAATGCCTGATTTGTTTTTCTATCTTCGCCGTTTGAATCAAACTCTTTTCATTGTGGTTTTGTTTCTTCTTATAATTGGCGAGATGACTTTGTGTGTAGGCTCACGTGTTTTTTCACCAACACAATTAAAGACAAAAGAAATAAACATTGCCGCTGCTTTGCCACCGTCATAACTGCAGTACTATGACTCATCTGCGACATGTTTGTCATTGGTTTATTTCAGGACGGATGAATTGTCGAAGTGGAACTGAAGTGCACAAGCTGCCAAGACAAGCATTGCATCAATCGTGAAGGTGCCGGCGCCGAAACCCCGTCTTGTTTAGTTTGACTCTGTGTTACCGCGCCGTCTTCGCCTCCCAATGTTTCCTGATGGCTCATCATTCCTGATCACGTTCCAAGTTCCATTATCAGCCACAGCCTTCTCTTCATGAACCTGATTAACCTGTTACGATCCCTGTGCTTTGGAAAGAAATTAAATTCTGTGCCAAAGATCTCAACTCACTTCACAGGACTCACTGCAAGTGGCCAACTCTCAACTTTGGTCTACCCATATTTCTGTTTTCCCATTATTATAACATAAATGTTCTGTCCAGCCGTTACTGTACATTCCTCCGCCATCGCACCTTATTTCTAAGGAGAGGCTTCCACGCCACAGACGGATCTTTGGCAGACCGTCAACCTCTTATTGTCCGCAGCGTAACACGAGAATTCATTCCACTGACGTGCCCAAAACGGCCGACAGTCCGTCCAAATATCCGCTGACGGGCTGCGAGTTCACAGCGCTCACTCTGCACACGGGGGAAAACCGGTGGGAGCAGTTTTACTGACATGAGGTTACAGATATGAAGCCATGTGGATCTGAAAGATAGAGACATGTGGTGCAGGCTGAGGCCTTCCTGGTACTGCTACGTCTCAGCGGTTAGGATGTGCTGTGTGGTCGTATCCAGGCCTGCCTGATATAGAACTGCTGCTCTAATCACAACACTGAATGTGTGTTTCTCTCATGCTCGATATACAGATCTTATCTGATGCAATGCATTGTAGCTCACGCCGACCTAGTTTGACAAAGATGCAGAAAGATTGCCAAACGAGATATTGATTTCCATTTCAGTGTAAAGGGGGTAGTTTTGTCATTGGAGTTATGGAAAGTCAAACATCTTGGTATGTTTCCTGTGGCCTGTGGTCACAATTTAATACACAGTCTCCCATCTACAGTCACTTGTTTTGCCCGTCGACGTCGAGCGAGACAGAAGATTACCCTCTCCCTCATTGTTTGGCTCCAAGAAACTGTTCATTCTTCTCAATACAATCCTAAAGAGGGCACGAAGCATGTAAGTACTGACAACTACATTTATGACCGACAATTATACCGTCTCCATAATTTGTTGCACAATGCAAAGGGGTTGTCGTGATTATAATATTTTGAATCTACACAAACAACCGGCCGGGGGGGCAGCCGTGACTGTTTCACCGCAGGCCGCAGGGCAATCAAACAATCAGCCAATCAAGTCACACAAGAAGCCAAACAAGGGAGCAGCTGATGAGCTGACGAGTCCGTCAGTGAGCTAATGGGCCTGCTACCAGCCAACCAATCAAACTGCTGGCTCAGAGGCTGGTGAGTCAGCCAATAGGGCTGCGGCATTTACTTGAGGAAGTCGAGCATTAGCAGTGAGAACGTTTCTTGATAAATGTCTGGCTCAAAGCTGCGTTTCATCACGGACCAAAATCTAAGAAGGTAGGTGAAGGAGGTAAAGGAACTCAGTGGCCACACCGCTGTGCTAGCCTGGGAGAATGGCTAGCTTAGCTTAGCTACCGCAAAGATGCTATATTAGCCTAAGGGCCTTGCTCAACTGGACCTATTACACTGTCCTCAGCTGAATGAACTTGAGGAGGAACTTCTGTCATATGCTATGAACATAACTTTCTGCAAGGTGCAGAACTCAGCACTTCTTCGAATGAGCTAAATGAATGTCCTCGTCGTTCTAACATCGTTTCAGGAGAAGACGGAAAACTTCTCTTCCGCTTCTTTTTATTCTCTTTCAACTTTCTGCAGTCGGTTCCAAAAGTCCGAGCTATCGAAACAACACTGCAAATGAACCGGACCATGGTTCAGGTGGATCCACAAAGAAATCACCTCTTTTGGTTGGACTAGATTTTGGTACGTTGGTCCGGACCGTGCTCGGAGGCACTTCTCACACGTTACTTTGGTTCAGACCAAACAGATAAAGTCAGAAGGTGCGGACCAAACAAGCTAGGTGTGAAACTGGCCGATGCAGACGCACTGTTACACAAAATGCAATTTTCGTGTTGCGCTGCTCATGCGAGTTTTGCTGCCGGATCGTTTGTGTGTAATCGTGCGGGTAACAGGAGATGTCAACGCCAATTTGATTTCGTGACATCGGACACATGAATATTTTGCTAGCAAGCAAAGCAAGTGTGAGCAAGTGAAATTCGTGTGATTCGTGTCTTTGCATTGACTTTGTATATAATCTCATCACATGGAAAATTTGACGTACCCTTAGAGGGTCTGACACTTGAAGATATGTGGATAAGAGCTAAGCTAATAAATGAATTGAAACGAAAAGGTATGTCATGAACAATGGTTTGAAACTAAGAACTGTTATAAATTGTATGTTATTTAAGTAGCTGGAAACAATTAGTGTATTCATCTTGATAAATAATTAAAATGATTAATTACTTACCCCGCAAATCTGATGAGCTGGTCCCTGGAGCCCGTCCCACCAGAGTGAGACGTTGATAGTTTGTTGGCTTGTTGATACCACAACCTCCCTGTGAAGTGACATTTCTTATTAGGAAGTCAATCAAAAGTTACGCCCCCCCCCCCAAAAAAAATGATGCAAAACTACTAATATTCGATCTTTCATATTAAATATTTACTCAGTTTTATCATCTGAATACTTCAACAACGATCTTTTTGAATATGTTGGGACTGTTCTCGAGTCATTCGACAAATCACAATGTTGGTCAACAAATCCACCAGCGGCCGATCAGCCGATTCGTCCCCTCAACACGGGTCGGAAGAAATACGAGCGGACGGGAGAGAACAGGATAAAATCAGGACCATATGAATGACATTCCGGCTCGTCTCGATTCTGGGTGTGTTGCTTGTTGTTGCTGGTGGTTTGGGAAGTCTGGGAGCCTCTGCTGATTTAGGTCTCACATGTTGACTTTGTCCTGGCACAACCCTTTGGTCTGACTCATCGCCCCTTGCCGTCAATGCGCTGCAGATCGGACTCGCGGATTGACAAGACATTGAATTGATTACACAAAATAAATGATGAAGTAATTTTGGGATTATCTGAAGAACAACTATATCCCATTTCACAAAGTCCCTTGATACCTCTGAGGCTTTGATTCGATCAGATCCAGGGCTCGGAGGGTGCAGGTGTCCCGAGGAGGATCAGTGCGTTAGTCCGTGTTGCTTATGACTCTGTTCAGGTGTCACCACATCTTAATGGAACCTATCTGATCCATCTGAGACATTTAATCCGGGGATTACTCTGAGAACTGCTGCTGCTTCACTCAGACGGGGATTCCCTCTGGACGAGCGCGCACACTTGACTGTGGTTGCATGGATGCATTCGTCTGTGTGCGTCTGTCTGTATCTGTATTTTCTCGCGTCTATCAGAGCGAGTTCGACCACAGTCTTCTCCGCTTTTTCTTCAACTTCCCTTTAGCCTCCGGGTGGAATCTGAAGTCTCATGATTAAATCTGTGGGTTAACCAGTGATCAGAACCCTGAACGCCGCTGGGTTTGGGTCAAAGTATTTGGAATCTGTACTGTACTGTCGGCATACGTGCAAAATTAAATGGAAAACACCGAAACAGACAAAATGAAGTGCTCTCCATCATGGACGTTTTTGAAAAGGAGAATCAGTCGTCCGTGGTGGGTGTGGGACATTAGTAAAATCTCAAAAAAACTCTGGTTCATAGCAAAAATAACAGACATTATTAATACTAACTTTTGAATCCCTTTTACACGAGTTTGGTGGTTTTGTAGCTTTGAAGTAGTTTTTTGTCATTTTACATCACTTTGTGGATGTTTTGCCTCTTTGATTATAATACTCACTTTGTTACTGGTACAGCTTAGTGCATTCCCTTCTGACCTTGGTTTGATTCCTGTTCAGGGCATGGCTAAATCCAGTGTGGGCCCTCAGGTAAGGGCCCTAATGCTTCCTGCCCACCTATGATACGAGTCAAGAAATTGTAAGTTGCCTAAGAGCTGATGTAACTAATATTCTAATAGTAGCACATAAGTAATAGTACTTACTAATGTAAGTCTAATATCAACAAGTCAAATACGTTCTGACTGTGGAAGGTTCTTAACGCTTTGGTTTGAGGAGAAGATGGAATATATTTCACGTTTAAACATTGATTCATTCACATCCGTCTAACTCTAATTCTCACACACGTGCAAACCTACAACTGGCTGATGAAATACTGATGTATTCCTAAAAGCACAATCAGGGATAAAGCAATAAAGTGGTGGCCTGTTGAATATAATATAATATATTAAATCTATTTTGGGAAGAACAACCAGTGTAAACTAGGACTGTATGTTATATTAAAACACCTTGAAACTGTTTCTTTCAAATTGAGTCAGCAGAGGGAAAAGGAAACTGTAAATTAGTTCCAGTTGTTCCTTTTTTTCAAGGTTTTTCTGGACCCGAAGTGCAGAACAGAGAATATCTAATGATGTTTGATAGGAAAGTGACAGGACGAAGAAACTGAAGAATCCAAACTCACGCAGGGAGCAGGTGAAGGCCGGGAACAGACAAAATAAACCAGAGTTGTACTGAACGTGAACTCACAAACTGACAAGAAGAACCAAGGGAGCACGGAGCTTAAATACATGAGGGTGGAGGGGGCGGGAGGATTGAACACAGGTGAAACACAAGAGGGTGTGGCCGCCAATCACAGGAGAGCGGGAAACGGGACAAAGACAGGAAGTAAGAGCAGGCAACAGACACGTGATTTCAAAGTAAAACAGGAAATAATAAGCTAGAGGTAATAACAACATTCAAAGTCTGAAATCAAAGATTTTCAAATGGTCTGTTTTATATTTTTTTGGAGCTAGTGTTTGTAAAAGTGTGTTTAATGGTCAAAGTGAATTAAAAATATGATTATGTTAATTAATATTAAATATTTAAATGGGGCCGTGGGGAAAAAGCTTACATTATATGACAAATGAAAATATGTTAGACATTAAAGTTGACTCCAATCACGGCAAGTAACATCCATCCATCCTTCATCTGTCCTTTGACTGGGCTGCAGCCAATCCCAGCAGACCCTGAGGGCGAGGGGCGGGGTTTACCCTGGACAGGTCATCAATCCATCACAGTCCTAACATTCACACCTTTAGAGTTTCCAATTAACCGAAGAGGCTTGTGTTCAGTCTGCGGGAGGAACCCGGAGAACCCGGAGAGAAGGGACACGAGGAAACTGGTCTGCAGGTTCAAACCCAGATTCTTGCTGTGAGGAAACGGTGCCAACCCCTGCACCACCGCGCCGCCCTCCACGTCACACCAAGAGATGGTTCTGTGGAGCTGAACCCATTCAGAATCAACCCTGGACTCTCAGTGACTCGGTCGCTCCTTTGTTTTTGGTTCTCCAGTCGGCACCTGGCAGCGCGGCCGCATATTTTTTTGAAGGTTTCCAAGAAATGTTTGAGAACCACCGGCTTAGTGTGATTAGTGTTATGAGTTTAACTCGAATCCACCAACCTCTTGTTACAGTCACCAGATATTCTCTTTAAAGCGGGAGTGGGGAAACCTTCTTCCTGTCAATGTCCGTCACAGATTAAGACATTCTTGTTTTTGGTTTCATTGCCGACGGCCAGCTGTTGGCTCGGCGCTCAGGAGACTCAGTTGGCTCGGCGGCTCGTCTGCTGCGCCAAGAGCAGAAAGAACCGACTACTGGGTTTTTCTTAACATGATGATGATGATGATGAGTTTGTTTATGACAAGCAGGCGAATGATATGTGTGTGTTTCTCTGTGCTCAGGGTTGAGATATATAACGTTAGCTGCAAATGGATTCACTTCACAACCGTCACAAACATTCACTATTGGACGAGGCCCAGACCAACCACAGTCTGATGTGTTGGCCTGTGAGCGGCTCGGCTGAAGGTTAAGTTCCTCGCTAAAGGGCATCTCAGCTGTGGCAACGGGATGTTCCAGTCAACAAAAGCCCAACGGAAAAAAATGTACAGTACGCACACAGGCGAAAAAATTGTCTGAGCTGAACTGTGAGCAGAAAAAATAATAACTTTCCCAAGACGTCATAGGTTTTTATTAGAGAGCATCTTACAGCTGTAATGAGAAGGTAACACGACTGATTCAAGGCTGTCGCGAAATACAATGAAAAAGATTGTGAAATGACTTTTTGTAAACTTCATAAAACTTAAACTTAAATTAAGTACGTGTCCTGGAGCTTTTCAAATGTGTCACAGAAGTTCAACTTCTTGAGACACTGGAGGAAATTTATTAGAATAAATTATATTTACAAACTCTGTTTTACCTAAAATGTTCCTTTAATGTGAGATAGTTCATCAAGAGTTAAAACTCGATACAGAGTTAAGTTCGTTTGTCTAATCAGGACAAAAGTAATAACGCTTATGATTTGAACTATAAGGTCTTTACAGAATAGCATACCACTGAATTATGAGAACTTTTATCTTGAAATCTGGATGAACACAGGCCCAGGTTTTGGAAGCCACGTCGAAAGGTCAGAGGGGTTGCTATGATACTAAACGCGTTGAACCTCATTGTTAAAAACGGAATTTGTCTTAAACTCGTCAAGGGTTTTTACGGCACAAAGAATCTGCGTCAGACATTGTGTAACCGAAGTAAGGAAGAGAATAGCGACCTCCTGGCATCTGTCCCTAGTGACGTAACAGCTGAATTTAAACAAACAACTCAACCTCTCAAGAGAAGAAGAAGAATCCTGTTGACAGAGGAACAAAAGCAAGAGAGGAAGGAAAGAAACAGAAAAAGAGATAGAACCTCTGACAGAAAAGCTCTGGGACTCGAGAGGTTTCAAAAACAACATTCAGTTTGTTTTCTTTCTTGTAGATCAGTGAGTAACACAACCAGCTCCTCATTAATACAACCAGAGGTTTAACTTCCAGGTTCATTTGCTCAACAGTTGTTTTCTGCTTTGGACAGTAGCCAGGCCGCTGGCGTTGAGTTAGCGTAAGCTAGTCAACGCCAGGTGCCAGAAAAGAGAAACAGGAGCTTCAGTGAACTCACTTCTTTCTTCTTCCTCCGTTATCTCCACAGTGGTGTTGACAATCCCTCAGGAGCTCTGTGGAAAAGTCCCTGTGTCCTTACCGACGTCTTTACCAAACATCAACCTCACCCGGGGCACCACTCTGCCTTTTTAATATCTTAATGTAGATTTGCTCAATTCGTTATGTGATCGCGTGAAGACAAAGTGAAGAAGACAGAGGTGGATTTAAATCTCCTGCTGTGATGTCGGACGTGTCAGAATGACCCGTGAAGCCCTTTAGATGAGCTGCGCTTCTGCTAATGGGTGTTTCCATCACTATGTCAGACTGCCTGACGACCTACACACTTTCACACAGACGTCTACAGACTGTCTGGAACACACACCGACAGACAGCTCAGGCAGGAGATGACAGAGGCCCCTGGTTACAGTAATAACCCTCCCGCCATATCTCACGCCCATGCGTCTGACTGCAGCAGAGCCTGTAAATCTCACCCTGTTATTGTTTTATTAACACTAATGTTAGCATTAGCCAAGTGGAAAAAAAGAATGTCAGACATCAAACAGACAAGAAACAATCTGAGCTATATATCGGGGGGGGGGGGGGGGGGGGGGGGGGGGGGGGGGGGGGGGGGGGCGGCTTGTGAAAATAGCCGGCCATGCTGACTCAGCCGAGTCAGAGAGTGTGTGTGAGTGTGTGTATGTTCTTGATGCGCGTGGGCAGGAATTTATACATCGATTGCACGAATGTGGATATTTCAATTTGTGTCAGCGTGCACATCGCCAAGCAACCTGGCTCCACAACAACAAGAAGGGCCTCCAGCTGCTTCTCCGAGCTCCACTTCCTCCAAACCACAGAGGCTCATAAAGCTCAGCAGCCACAGTTACTTTAATTCCATTTTACATCTACACCGGTGATTCTTATTGGGGAGGGGGGGGAAACACCCTGGTGTATATATTTTCCCAACAACAGCTCCTCCACCTCGGAGCCGAGCCTCACGGGGGCCAAGGCTCTGAAATAACGTCTGATGGTCGACGCGGCGTCATAAAAAATAAAAAAAAACTCATAAGAGGACGCGAGCGAAAAAGTCTCACATACTTTCCACTGCAGCTGGTCTGCGAACACATCGGCACGGAATATCTAATGACCCGGAGTGAAGGAGTGAAAATACGAGTCAGCAATCCGTTTTTTTTTTTTACGCCCCGTAGTGTGTGAGTCAAATCCATTCGTACGTTCGTGACATTGGATTTGGGCCCCGTGTGTTTTTACATATGTGAGTAATAAAAATAAGCTGGTAAGTTCTACACTTCTGCCAAACGGGCCTTTATTTTATGAACCACTGAGAGCAGCGAGCAAGTGAAACCTCTTTGTCTGAGTGTGGAGTGGGAGTATATCTGTGTGTGCGTGGCGACGGTGGGGGTCCAATGGACGCCAAGCTTTCCATAATGTTTACTGACACAACACATTTTACTGGTTTCTGTTCGGGGCCAAGAAATTGAGAAACCGAGTCACTTCCAGAACAAAAAAACGGTGCCACACTAACTACGGAAGTCCAGTGTTTACACTCAGGGCTTCGGCTGTTTAAAGCCCAGAACTGGTTGGTTGGTCGTCGTTGCAAAACTCTGAGCGAGTATCGTTTGTTGTTTGCAGAAAATAGTTGTACAAAAAAACAACATATGAGGCATGAGTGATGGATGATTAAACCTGCTGTTGCCACGTCAACAACCTGATTCCGACTCCTCGCTGCACCTCGCAGCCGAGTGTTTCCTCCTCAGAACCGGGGTTTAAGTTTCAAACTCTCTGTGAACAATGAGCTGAAAGACGTGTGAGGTCCCGGGACACGCGGCGGCGCAAACGTGTGAACCTCAGCCGCCCTCACATGCCGGTAAACGCCCCGAGTGCAGACAATAGAGCAATTGTTTGGCTTGAGGGGGGGGGGTCCCAACATTAAAACAGTTTTCCCTACTCGATGGAGCCTCTCAACACACACACACACACACACACAAACACACACACAGGGATGAGATTCTCATTGTTACTCGCATCCCATAATTCACTGCTTCAGGTCCCACGCTAAAGGAACAGGCGTGACTTCACTCTCTGGCCACCAGGGTCGGGTCAGATTAATGTGTAATCCATTGGATTACAACAACAAAAATGTATGTAATCTAATCTGGATACATTGAAAATATGGCACCTAAAACAAAACAAAATGGACACAACCAGGAAATTTGTGAGTTCCACTAATTAATATTTTTTAAACTGTTCGCAAAAAATCATTTTCAACACAAATAAAATGCATTGAGCATATTCATCATTTTTTTAAAAAGCATTATCGTTATCTATTAATCATAGAAAAATAAAATAATAAAAAAAACAACCTGAGAGGAGCATTGCACAGTCATAACTGTTGAGTAATGTATGTTAATATATTTATGTTTAAATTGTGATTTTTAAAATATTTTGAAATCATAAAAATGTAACTACATAATCCTTGAGACCTTGACAATGTTTATAATCAAATTACAAAAAATGTTCTAAAGTAATCTGGTCACATATTATTTGTAATCTGATTACGCTATCCAGATTAGATGTAATCCGTTACTACCCAACCTTGCTGGCCACAGCGATGTTGAATTCAATTACACAATCGAATCTGCTTGTTCACCGTGACGTCAGTACACATGAAACACGTGGTACAAAAGTACGTTTTTGTTTTATTAGAACATACACACACACATAAATAAAAAACAAGAACACTGAATGGAAAAAAAAAATAAAAAATCAGATGAAGATCTTACAGGTATTGCTACAATCTTGTAGAAGAAACAATATATACTTATATATTGCTTTTGGCTAGGCGAGTGCACACAGAATTGTCAAAAAAAAAATCAAGATACATAAATATGGAATATTTAAAAAACGAAGCCCCTGTGTTTTAATAAGAAAAGAAAAAAAAGCGTGTCTACTATTTCCTCTAAGTGCTGCGTAATGAATGTCGCACAGACATCAAAATATAAATGATTTGTTTTATTCTACAGCCCGACGGTCACTGTAACAATGACCCACAGCGACTGTGCTTCTATAGCTAATAAATAAATATATTTAGTGCATATTCCCACCGACCTCGGCGACGAGGCCAAATGAAAAAAAAAAACGAAACAGGATTTTTCTCTTCTTTTTTTTTTAAGTTAACGTTGAAACCAAAGTTCAACTCGGTTTCCTCTCGTGAAGAGTCCGTTCATGTGTCGCCTCCGGTCAGACAGTCCAGCTATCTGCGTCGCTCGTTGGTCGTCAGGAACAAAACAAAAAAGACAAACACGTCGTCGTTTCCTCCTTGGTTTGAAACTTTCCGGTTGAAGCGAGGCCACTCGTCGGATTGGAAAACTGTAAAAGAAATGTGTTTCTGGAGCTCACACACACTCACACACAAACGCAGACGACCTTCTTCTTTATATCCGATATATATATTCTTTATATCCGACTGTGTTTCTTAACGTGTTTTCTCGAAGGCGCCTTGGGGGAGATTTTTCAGGACGTTGCAAATCACCATCTGAACTGCTTTGTTTCAAATTCTACCGTTGAGTTACTTGCCCGGTTCACGCTTTACAAAAAACCTTTCAGAGAAAACATTTGTGTGTTCTCCGCCGCCGCGGGGTCAGACCACTCAGGCCTGGAAGTCGTGTTATTTCTAGTTTTTCCCGTAATAATCTGTAGTTTAAGTACAAGCAGATGCTCCGTCAGCTTGTGCGATGTTCTTCAAGCCGACGGTAAACACTGATAAATCCTTTCTGGACTCACTTCCCCTGTGGTTCGTTTTAATTAGTGCACAAACATCTTGTAACCTTCACTGACATGTATGGAAATGTCCCAACACAAACCGCACAACTGTACAAAAGTTTAAAAATAAAAAAGTCCAGTGCTATTTTGGATGAAGTTGAGAGCTCATGTTTTTTTAGGGGGGTTGAAAGTGGCAAGTTTCTAAAAGGTGATTATTACCTTTTCCATCAGATGTTCTCATTAAAGGAATCCACGGCTGTTTGGTGTAAAAAAAAACCCCCAAAAAACAATAACACATGTACAATAAAAAACAACAACAACAACACACTTTTGGACAAATCACTAACAGTGGTTCTTTGGCATATCAAATGTTCAGTAGCATGTCCGCTCCGCCACGTTTCCCCCCCCCCCCCCCCCCCCCCCCCTCTAAATTTCAGTTACCCAACTTTATGGCCCCGAAATACGTCCCTTCCCCGTCCAGGTCCAGCATCCAGGCGTTGGACACGTTGACGAACAAGGTGTCGCCCTTCTCCAGCCGCACGCCGCGGCCCTGCTGCGCGCAGTACATGTTGTAGCTGGTGCTGTTCAGGCGCACGGTGCTGCCCGTCTTCATCAGCTTGACGGCCTTGCCGTTCTGCTTGATGCTCTCGCGGAACACGTACTGGATGAGCTGCGTGTTCCGGACGTCCACCGCCGGGTCCGCCGGCTGGCTGCTGTCCTCCGGCTCGTACTTGTAGTAGCGGAAGCAGGTCTTGGCGTAGACGTAGTAGAAGCCCAACTCCGTCACCAGCAGCTTGCCCTTCTGGTAGCGCATCCTGTGGCAGTATCCGTGCTCCTCGTCCCAGTCGATGGTGATGGCCTGCTCGCCCTCTGCGCCGCAACGAGAGCAGCATGAGAGTTTTTGTCAGTCATTGGGGAACAACACAGAGAAGTCAGAGGTTCAGAAGTTCAGACTCGTGATTTACTAAATCGGATTGCACCATTTATTTTGCTGACGCTTTTGTCCGAAGAGACTTACAATAATCGGTTACATATCAGCGGTCGGCAGGTTAGCATTTTTAGCCAAGTCCTGGCCTGAGAATCGAATCCCCCGTCTTTGGTACCAAAGTAATTGGTGTAACCCACCAAGCTGGACCCCTGGACACTCCCTGCTCAGCAGCAAACAGCCGACAGACAAAGTTAGAGACAAACTGATGGCGCATTTAGCGACTGAGGAGCTGGTGGAGACCAAAAACGGAGCTAAAAGAGCAAAGGATATTGGCCTCAGATCCACAAACACCACTTCAATGAATAATCGTGTCGCTCCGTAACTGATGGGTGTGGAAAGATGCCACGAATTCCCCTTATCGACTGGTTGTGCTCACAGCGCGTGCCCACCGCCCCCAAGTGGCCAGAAACTTCCCTTATTGAGGTGATGTGTAACTGACCCTTTTACAACACGCGTAGCACCGTCTGATCGAGAGCATCAGCGTTAGTTGTTAACAGTCGGCAGGACCTTGTTTTCGTATATACACGCAGAGAGTTTCGTGCGATTCAGTATATCTACCGTGTACTTCACTTGTAAACATGTTTTGTTCTTTTTTTAAGTGCGGATCAGACGGATTGAGCGTGTTTGCACACGTCAAGTGAAGCGGACTCACTCTTGGAGTACTCCTGGTACGTCCTGACGGGCAGGTGAGCCGACGGCAGACTCTCCTTTGGATTTTTGCAGCGTCCCTTTTTCCCCGTGTCCCTCAGAGCGTTGAGCACCGGCTCCGTCTGGACCTCCTGGGGAAAAGAAAATGGGGGAGGGGGGTCATTGAACACGCAAAAGCGCTAAAAGATGAAAAGTCAGAAAAGAAAACGTGCACGTCGTGTGTGTGTGTGTGTGTTATCCTCCTCTGAAGAGCTGTCCAGTTTGAAGCGCACAGCCGCGTCAGTAAAGAGACATGAACAAATAACCGGCACTTTTTCTTACAGCAACACTATCTTATATTTAGACATGTTTTTACCACAGCTTTGTTTGGCTGTCTCCATCAATAACTGTCTTCTGTGTGTGTGTGTGTGTGTGTGTGTGTGTGTGTGTCCGTGTGTATTATCCGTTCTCCCTGGCGAGGCAGCTAACGTCTTATTACAGTGGCGGTCGCATGTGGGGCCGGCGGCGGTGACGGCGAGGCCTCCTGGTGAGTGTAACCTTTCAGCCAGATTGCGCTTCTCGTGGACTTGGCACCGAACAAAACTAAAAGTATCTGGACGCGGATTCGGCCCCTCGAGTGCTAATTCTATTCAGGGGAGCCGGCGACGCCGCCGTGTGCATGTCTGTCTGCGCTGGGAACGCCGTCCTCGGGCAAGACGGAGCAGATACTCTCGAGAAGAAAAGAAAGGAAAAACATTGTTTCCATTGGAGTAAACAGTTACTGCGCCACAGCTTCTTCTCTCCGCCACATCTGGCCCGGGACGAAATTATCAGTAAGTGTTTTGTTTTCTACCTCTGCCTCTTCTCAGTGTCTCACACAAAGTGGAATGACATTTGAAATAGTTCTGCTGAGAAGAGTTTTGAGGGCAGAAGCAAAAAGTTGTCCGTCAACGTTTAACGGCATTCCTCCAGGAGGTTTCTGAATTGGTTTTGTTCGCTGCAAAATGATTAACTGTAAATATATTATTATATCCGGAAGGTGTTGGAACATGTTTCTATCACCTTGTTTACTCTGATCCAATGACCTGGAGCAGCCTGGCGTCTCGTTCTGACCCTGAGCCAACAGCTGGAATGTGTGGAAACATACCAACTCAAGAAAAAAACGCACACACACACACACACACACACACCAACACCTGCTCCGCGCCTAATATCACTGTGCAAGTATTTATTCACAACACGAATCCAGACCAATTTGTGCCGATTAACGCCGGCCGCCCGTCCTCCAAAAAACCAATTTGCTGCACAAACATGTTTACGGCGCGGCAGCAAACGAGTCGAGGGTAAACAACCAGCGCCTTGCCAACTCGGCCCCGCGTTGTGGGATCCATCCTGATTTTGCGGCGCGGCCACACCGCTGCCCTTTCGACCCGAAAAGAAAAAAGGATTCATTCAAACAGCTCGGCAGCTTCGCTCGTCTACAGTGTGAACAGTTACATCCGGAATTAAAGAAGTGGGCACGGTGACAAACCGCCCTGCCCCGGGCGGAGCTGCTGCGGCTGCACCGCGGAGAAACGTCTGCCTCGGAGTGCAGCGCGCGTCCAGCTGCAGCAGCTGACCCGACGTGACCTCCGAGCCCCGCGCGCGTCACGTCAGCATCTCTGCGGATGTTGGACGAGCGGCCTCCGAGCGGCGTCGCCTCTCTGTGTTCCGCGCTGCATCCGTCGGATCAACCTCCGCATCTGGATCGGCAGACCTTGACGTCTGATTCCTGACCACAGGCCCATCGCCCGGGGGCCGGCGGTCGTCCACTCAGGCCTGCTCTCCAGCTGCGGCGGGTCTCACAACACGACGTGGGCCGAGTGGACCTGTCACCCTGACGCCTCGTCGAGCGTCGCCCCGGGCTCCTCGGTCCGAGGCGGGCTGGGTGGGTGTTGTGCGAGCGGTCCGCCAGGGATCCCACCACCAGCACCACCGGCCAAAACACAAACACACAACTTCAAAAGGGAGATTAGAGCGCCATGGGAAACCAAACCCCAGTGAGGCTCAGTGTTATTCTACTTCCTGGATGGTTTTCCCCCAAAACCTGGGCCAATAAACAACGCGGCCGCTTCCAAAGAGGCATTAGAAAGAAGACGAAAAGAAAATGACTTCAGCAATTAAGAATTCTGAATTCTACAACTCCCTCGTGCTGCAGCTGATCATCGTCGACGGGGTCGACGCCGCTGCTGCTGCAACCGCTGACGCCAGAGAGAGAGAGAGAGAGTGACTCACCGAGAGCGGATGGAATGAACTACGTGATTAATCACAAAAAATCAAATCAAATTGACCTTTTTCTTGTCGTTTCTCGGTGGCGCCTGATTTACAGGAGCTGCCCGGAGAACACACCCGTGGGAAAATCATAACTTCATCGCAGATGTTCACCTTGTTTATTTATTGATCTTTGCTGCTTCAACTATTCTCTCCGCTTAACTACATAACTGCTTTTTTTCACACACACACACACACACACACACACACACACACACACACACACACACACGCTGTACTTCCCCCAAGACAGTGACAGTAGGAACAAAAAAAATCTGGTATGTCTAAACGCAGATTAACTTTGGTGTCTGATGACATGTACAGGAGGACTCCAAATCAGGGAGGGAAGTCTGCAAAAACATCAGTGTGTGTGTGTGTGTGTGTGTGCGTGTGTGTGTGTGTGTGTAGTGCTGCTGGGGTCAACCAGGGGTCACGCTCACCTCAATTGGCCGATGTGGTGCCGAGGACAGATCTACCTGGAAATGTAAACACAGAGAGTCGGTTAGAGACATCACAGTTATTATCTTTAATAAGCACATTCTGTTTCGACTTCACAGGTGTGGATGGGAGGAGCGGTATTACAAAACGGTACCACTGTGTGTGTGTGTGTGTGTGTGGGAGTGGGAGGTTAAGTTGTTTACGCATGTCACTCCACCGCAGAGACGGAGCCGGAGCTGGTTCTCGTTTGCAGAGCCGTCGCCTCTGATACAACGTGTGTGCATTAAAAGGGGGATTTGGCCGCAGGGGTTTTTACATGCCACACACACACACACACACACACACACACACACTTCAGGCTCCTCATGTTCCTCGCGTTGGAAAAATGACACCAGTGTTTTCTTTTTGTTTTAGAAACACCCGCACGGCTCAGCACATTCCTGCTCTCCCCTCTCTGCATCTCCAGGAAGTTCTGCAGGTGTTGAGGGCGGACGACGACGGCGATGGTGGTGATGATGGTGATGATGATGATGATGATGAGGGTTCCAGCGTACAGTATCCCAAGCACGGCCTCAAACTCTTAACCAACCAACCAGAGGGCCGCGAACAAGCTGCAGGGCATTCGAGGATCTGCATCCCTGTTCCCACACCATCACCGGATCAACCCCACATGCATGTACGTCGTGATGAACTCAAAACCCCGTCTCTCTCCCATAGTTCTCCTGCTGCATCACACTGGGACAGGTTTGTGCCAAAGACAAAGCCAAAGAAATGTGACACACAAACACAGAAGAGAGAGGAGGATATATAAAAGGAGGGCGAGGTGAACTGGGTGCCCCCCGAGATGTGGTCTG
>NC_061528.1:1760000-1805000 GCF_022379125.1 Scophthalmus maximus
CTTAAAAGTTCCACTTTGTTGACCAGCTAGTTGACAAATCTGTCTGTCTGTCCTTTGGTGCTGAACGGGTAGCACACCTAGCTAGGTAGCTAGCTAGCTAGTTAGATAGATAGATAGATAGATAGATAGACAGACAGACAGATAGATAGATAGATAGATAGATAGATAGATAGATATATATAGACAGATTGATAGATAGATAGATAGATATATAGACAGATTGATAGATAGATAGATAGATATATAGACAGATTGATAGATAGATAGATAGATAGACAGATAGATAGATAGATAGATAGATAGATAGATTGATAGACAGACAGATAGATAGATAGATAGATAGACAGACAGACAGACAGATAGATAGATAGATAGATAGATAGATAGATAGATAGACAGACAGACAGACAGACAGACAGATAGATAAATGGATAGATATATAGATAGACAGACAGACAGACAGACAGATAGATAGATAGATAGATAGATAGATAGACAGATAAATAGATAGACAGACAGACAGATAGATAGATAGATAGATAGAAAGATAGATAGATAGATAGACAGACAGACAGACAGTTAGATAGATAGATAGATAGACAGACAGATAGATAGATAGATAGATCGATAGATAGACAGACAGATAGACAGATAAATAGATACATAGATACATAGACAGATAAGTAAGGAAATATTAAAAAGTAAGGAATATTAATTTAAATATATTAACAAAAATGTACATAAATCAGTGCAAGTATGTGCAATCTGTTACCAGCAAAGTAAACCAGTAAAATCATTTTATGAGAGGCTTTTCCACAAAAAAAAAGCGACTTGTAGTAGGAAAACAATAATCGGAGCGCTGAAGGGAACTGCAGAGTCAGGTGATTTATTCTCCGTGGACTAACTGTACTTCAGTATCAGCGACATCTTTCACATCACCCCCATTGTTATTTAAAATGTTATAATGCAGCTTTAAACGGCCGAGGGAGCTGCGTAAGAATGTCTGCGGGCTCGTATGGCAAACAATGTCACTCAAACCTAAACTCTGTGTCACAGCCTAAGCCACATACGATACAAAAACAAACAAACACAGTGATACTAATTCAAATCCCCCAATTATAATCCGCTTACATGTACATTCTCCCCCTCCCAAAAACAGCACAATAAGGTCCCGTCACATGGTGCAGCCGGACCACCTCGTTAGGGCTGAGCGTCCACAGACGGGCCGGCGGTCGCACGCCGCGGCCGTCGCAGCATCTAAACACGGCAGCGGCTCCCGTCCGCCCGGAGGAGTGACCTCCCTCACCTCTGGCGCTTTTTCCCAGCGCCAGCGGAACAACAAGAGTCGCATTTGAACAGCCAGCAGAAAAACGAACCTCCTTTAGGAACCGGGGAGTTATTTTCGGGGCCGAAGTGGTGACAATGGAGAAGGAGCGGAGGGGGTGGTTGTAGTAGGCTGGGTGAGTTTGCGAAATCCAGGCCGAAAACTTTCTGGGTGCCAAAGGAGTTCATGGGAGAAAACTGGCTTTTTATATGTTCCTCCCCTCCCCCCCACACACACACACACAAAACCATCAAACCTCATGGCGCTACAATCATTTAATACTCCATCATTATGGGCTTTCTGACTTCATGAAACCACACACATGATTTTGGTTATGTAGTAGTTCGACCGCATTCCCCCCGTTACTCTCGCTTTTATAGAGCTGCCTCTTTTGATATGTTGCGTCTGGAACTTCCTCCTGACGTGGTCGCAGAGCGAGGATGTACAGTAGGAACTTATGCTTCCCCGCGAGACCTTTCGAACTCCAGCGTCACGGCTCCGGCCGTGGCCTGATCTTGGCACCGGCCCCGGATGGATGCGGCACCGCGAAGTGCTCTCCTCTCGGCCAGGGGTCGTCACGACGCCGTGATAATGTGAGTGTAGCTGCGGGTTTCCTGCGCCATTCCTGTGTGTTTGTTTGGGTTGCAGCGCACGTTTATTCATCATTTGGTTGATCCCCGAGAAGCATGGAGAGAGAGAGAGAGAGTGTTTGGATGGTCTCCATGCCCCTTCTGTTTGGCCACGCACAGCCTGCCAGACACTGGAACCTGACGCCGTTTTCGGATGATGACAGAGAGCCAAAAGCGCCGTAGCTGAAGATAGAGGAAAAAGAAGAAGGAGGAAAGAAAAAGAAGAAGAGATGAAGCATGAATGAGAGAGGGTGAAGCGAGGTAACGTAGACACAAAAGTGCCCTTTCAAACTGCATGCAGAGATAAAACCTGAGACGGGGTGTTTACCTTTGGCACCGGCCAACTGTCCCATTGTTACCAGCGACTGATCATCTCTGGGGGGTTTTTCTAAGAGCACTCTGAGTGAACCGGGTGAAACCTCACGCCCAATCCACGAAGCCGGGCGTCGGCATCCAGGTCAAGGGTGAAGGTTCAGGGCCTCTGCGGAGTCACAGCGGACTCGGTCGGGTTCTGCCCATGGCTATTTCAGCTTCAAAGCAAAACCAGAATGTTTTCCACTGCATTCAGCCTGTTTTCTGAAAAACCAGCAGGGTTTGAAATTGCAGGAATTGAGAGGAGCCAAATATGAGGAAATGGTCGAAGAGCTGCTGCCGGCCGTGAGTGTTCGACGGCGCGGATCCTGGGCACAGCTGCCGCGTGATTGGCGGAGCACTTTGAAAACAGTAACACGCTTTCCTCGGGAACCTTGACGCACGAGGACGACGTGGAACATCGCAGAGATCTTTTTTCTTCTTTCCACTGCTTATTACTGGTTTTCTTTAATCTGAGCGAGGAGCTCACGGAATGAAGAGCAGAGCCTCGTCTTCCTCCCCTCACTCCCACATCCTCTGTGGTAACAAGGTCATTCCGAGTCTGCCACACACACACACACACACACACACACACACACACACACGCACACGCTGCCTCTCTTCGCTCCTTGCACCCCGCCTCCCTCGCAGCCCCAATGTTTACACCCCGCTCCCCCCGACACCACCTCCACCTCTCCGGTCGCATCACGCCGGCCTGTGGTTTTATCAAAACTGCACATTTGAAAAGAAAATTGGAGCAATGATCGGCCCAAACAGGGATATTCCAGACCATTAGGCAGATCCAGTTTCAGTGGATGTGTGTGGGTTGGAGCGTGTGGGAGCGTCGGCCTATCAAAGGAGCCACTTCTGGACTGCGAGTGTGGAGGGAAACACGGGAGAAGGACACCGCCGTCGGGGAAGAACCGCACTGCATCGCATCGCGTTCTTTATTCTAACGTGATTATCTGACTGTCAGGGAATTAATGGAGCTCCTTGGATTTCCTCCGGAGTGGCCGGCTCGTGGGAGCGAGCTGGGGGGGGGGGTCACATGACCACGCCCGCAAAGTGAGGAAGAGCCGAAGTATTGAGGTTCAGTTCATACAATGCGTAATCTTTAATAATGCACGCGAGTCCGACAGTTATTTATTTTCAAAACGTGACCGCTTCCTTGGTTGGGTCCGACCACAGCCTCCTCTCTGTGACATCATCACCGGTGGACTCTATACTCTATAGTTTCTCGTGCGCACCAGAAACATATTTTTTCTGGTAAACATGTCCGCTCAGGGCCTCTGTAGACTTGTGCTGTGTTCACACCAAACTTGGAGAAAAGTCAGGGGAACGGCAAAGTCATCAGGGTTCATCCACTGGGAACCGTGCATGTTTGTGCAAAACATTTTTTCCAGTCAAACAGCCATTAAATAGCATAAGTTAAACGTTTGACCTGATGGTGGCGCCGACAGGAAAAGTCAGAGAGTCTCTATGAAGTCATTGTGATGACTGGACCAAAGTGGTGGACCGACCGACCGACCCACCGACCCACCGACCCACCGACCGACCCACCGACCGACCCACCGACCGACCGACTGACCCACCTACCGACCCACCGACCGACCCACCGACCCACCGACCCACCGACCGACCCACCGACCGACCCACCGACCCACCGACCCACCGACTGACCGACCGACCGACCCACCGACCCACCGACCCACCGACCGACCCACCGACCGACCCACCGACCCACCGACCCACCGACTGACCGACCGACCGACCCACCGACCCACCGACCCACCGACTGACCGACCGACCGACCCACCGACCCACCGACCCACCGACCGACCCACCGACCGACCCACCGACCCACCGACCCACCGACTGACCGACCGACCGACCCACCGACCCACCGACCCACCGACCGACCCACCGACCGACCCACCGACCGACCGACTGACCCACCTACCGACCCACCGACCGACCCACCGACCGACCGACCCACCGACCGACCCACCGACCCACCGACCGACCGACCCACCGACCCACCAACCGACCGACCCACCGACCGATAGACCGACCCACCCACCGACCCACCAACCGACCGACCCACCGACCGACCCACCGACCCACCGACCGACCGACCCACCGACCCACCAACCGACCGACCCACCGACCGACCGACCCACCGACCGACCCACCGACCCACCGACCGACCGACCCACCGACCCACCAACCGACCGACCCACCGACCGACCCACCGACCGACCCACCGACCCACCGACCGACCGACCCACCGACCCACCAACCGACCGACCCACCGACCGATAGACCGACCGACCCACCGACCGACCGACCGACCGATAGACCGACCGACCCACCGACCGACCCACCGACCCACCTACCGACCGACCCACCGACCCACCGACCGACCCACCGACCCACCGACCGACCGACCCACCGACCGACCCACCGACCCACCGACCGACCGACCCACCGACCGACCCACCAACCAACCCACCGACTGACCGACCGACCCACCGCCAGTTGGCCCACCGCCAGTCGGCATCACTCGACCCAAGGTGCAGACATGGCCAAAGATATGCAGCTGAAGATTCTGTATAGAAACCGAAAACAAGATGGACGTTCGCTCAGTCAGTGGTATTGTTGGAAGCGCTGCCCCCGCTCGGAGCCCCTCACACACTCGCGGAAAGTTGAACTCTTACTCTGTCAGCGCTCGGCGCAGGACTCCTGCATCCTCTCGCCCGCTGCTCCTTCCTCTCTGTTCCCCCTCTTCCATCCTACATCACGTGGCGGGACGGTGGACTCTCTGTCCAAACAGGAGATTTCGCCCCAACGGTGGGAACAGGGGAGATTTTTTCGGTGACGCAGCAAAGGGACGAATCCCACGGTTTTACTCGTGTCATGTCTGTTGACCTGGCGAGTGGGGATTGTTACACTGCACAGATTCTAGTGTCGGCCCGCGGTTGGATCACGGAAGCATATAGGAAGAAGGTGAGGTTTGACCCAGAGATGTGCAAGTGAGATAACCAGTAATGCATTCTGTGTTGACCTCTTAAACTTCTGTCTTCAATAAAGTACAACGTCTCTTTAGAAGCATTAATTCAATAGGAGACCGAATGTGAGGTTCACAGTAATCGAATCAGGCTGCGAACGAGGAGGAGGAGGAGGTGGAGGACGCAGTCCAGCACAGGGACTGAGGGGGAAAAGTAAAAACATTTGGGCAGGACGGACCATGACATCAGCAGAACACGTTTCTCAGTCAGCCGGCCGTGTCAGGATCTCCCAGACTTGACCTCCGCTTCCTCTCTGCGGTCACTTCAAAGTGGTTTTGGCGCCGGCCCGGAGGAACAGACCACACTGTCATCGCCGAGGTGGCCGCGGCCGTGGAGGAAGCACCCTGAGGTCATCGCGAGAGACGGATCCTCAAGATGTTTCCTCATCAATGCGCCGCCTGTCCACACCTGAGTCAATACGGCTCGTGGGTGTAGAGCAGACGAGAGATGCGCAGAGACACAACAGCCGATGAAGTCACCCATCTTGAATTGAGTAGTGAAACCCTGCCGCTCCTCCAGGGTGGGAACAAGAGTGCGTGGTGTGCACTGGCTGAGGGACGCCTGTTGTTTTTGTGAGTCACACACACTCACTCATGTTCGCAGATAATACCTAATATTATTTACCACGTTACCAGGTTCCACGCCGGGCCACGGCTGCTGTTTCCAATCACCAGAGAGTCAAAACAGAGCTGTCGGGTGTTTTGGGAAACACCGGCAGCCCCTCTCGACCAGATGATATTTCCCCTCCACCCAAGGTCCGCTCTCCTCCCGCTTCCTTCCAATCTTTCTCAGATAAACACTCATAATTCTGACATGATTCACCCGTTGCCCTGTCACAGATCGGCTCTTATCGCTCGCTGTTTTCATCAGTGTCTCCGTCCCTTTGCTCCCACGCGGATTCTTTTCATCGCGCCGGCGTCGGAGTTGCCCTGGGAGCTGAAACGTCTGAGCCATTGTGTACACACAGTACCTGCCGCTTGGCTTTCACACACCCTCACAGCTCCAGCATCGCCCTGTGGTCACTGCTGGAAACAAGCAGACAATGGCGGGGAAATGTCATGGGCATTCGTTCTGAGAGACGAGCGGTGACGCTGTGGGATGCTTCATTAGTCCTGACCTCACTCGTAAAGTCAACAGGACCAAAGAAATGTCCACCGCGACTTCTGTTACCATGACATAAGCAACAACATCACACGGAGATATCTGAACTGTTTAGAAAGAGGTGATTTACAACATTGACTGTGATTCCCCCGGGTTACTGTTAGAGTTGTATAGAGGGATTGTGGAGAGTAAACTCGTTTAAAAAACAAGACATTATCCAATTTTCGCATAAACTATGAGGGCATGAAGACTGACTTTAAAACAACAAGAGCAGGTTAAAGAAACAACTAAAGATAATGCATAAAGTAAACCATAGTTAATTCAAAATAAAACATTCAACTCAATGGCAAAGGATCAAGTAGCTAGTTAGCTTGCCGCAATTGAACAGTTGTAGGCTACCAGATGGCTAAAGGTAATGGATGTAGTTAGCTAACAGTAAACAGTGGAACTAGATAGCTAAAGGTAATGCATCAAGTAAATAGTAGTAAAGTAAAAGTAATTAAAAGTTCAAGTACACAACTTAATTTAAAGGATAAAGTAGCTACTGTAGTTAGCTAACAGCAATCAAACAGTTGATGTCTGAAGGTAATGTATAAAGTAGTTATCTCAAATTCATCTAAATTAAAGTAAACAGTTGAAATATAGAGCCAAAGGCTTCAATAACAGATGGTTGAAACAGCGTCTGCATCGCCTGGTCGTAAGAATGCAGACGTGACCAAACACTGACAGAAAGTAAATGATGAAATCCACTTTCATGAACTTAATGTTGAATTCACGTTTGAATTTAGATGAACGCTTCTGGGATCAAGATGCTCGCTGTCAGTATGAAGTGGTTATCAACTGAGAGGCCTGGACGTGGGGATAATGTCAGGAAAAAGAAATGTTGGAACTGTTCTCAACATGACAGGATGAAGAAGTGAGCGGCTCCAAGTCGATTAGCATAAACAGAATCATGAAGTATGGTAATGCATTTCAAATCCAGACAAGGTGCAGGTGCTGGAGCTGCGTAATGTGAAACAATATACTCCCTTCTTTCACAAATCCAGAGGGAAAGTTGGATGTGAAGGGAAGAAGAAAAAACACTTTTATAAAAGTCTTCCAATTTGTGAAAACATCTTCATAATTAGATTTTCCACCAGGTGTGCGTTTGCAGCGTGAGGCCACGGTCGGATTCATTTCTGAATGAGCCGTGATGTGAGAAACTGGAGGAGGTGGGTGGGACGGGCCTAGTCGCTCCGCATGCTACAGCGAAGTACGTCATCCGGCATGACCTCAGACCCCGGACCTCTGGGCTCATTAGGCTCACACCTCTGAGTGCGTGATGAGAGAGAGAACAGAGGGAAGACGGGAACGAGGAGGGGGAGAAAAAAACACAACAGAGGAGATGTTCTTCAGGCGGGAGTAAATCAAAAGCCTCGCAGGGATGATGATGATGATGTAGCTGGTTTTCCCCTTCTCCGACACAAAGGCCAGTACAGTATCATAGATTCCACCCCCCCCCCCCCCCCCCCCCCCCCCCCCCCCCCCCCTCCAGTGGACTCTCCTAACAACCCGACCGTCTGTTGCTGTTGGGAGGGAAGTGATGTCAGTGAATCACAAACCGACATGATGGGGGGGGTCCATGATACATGCTGCACCAACAACGACACGGCCTATCTGATGTGTTTAATAGCAGAGACAGTGAGTGTGTGTGTGTGTGTGTGTGTGTGTGTGTGTGTGTGTGCAGCAGACTGATGGCTGGTATGTTACCAGGCTCCTGTCTGTCTCACTGTATCGCTGACGGAGGATTTTTCTGGACAATAACTGCTATGCACTGTTTGACGTACAGACGTGTGTGTGTGTGTGTGTGTGTGATATCAGCCTTCCAGAGCTCCTAGATTAATAGAAGCGTCAGATCCCCTTGTTTACAGCCGGTGTTGTGTCCGGCCCACATTCCTCCCGTGGCTTCCCCCTTCAAGTGGAGCTGTTGTAACCTTCGATTAGCGGTTTTTGCTGCGGCCGTGTTTTTTCGTACGAGTCTTCGTCCTGGACACTCATGCGGCTGCGGTCGAACCCCGAGTATCAATTGACGCACTGTGAAATAACGGTCCAGTGTGTGTCACTCAACCCGCTTGACCACGGTGACACTGTACTTCCTCATTATGTCCTGGACGTGTAGTGATACAGTAAAATGATCTAACTTATCTAATCATTTTTATAACAGAAATGTTGTGAGCCAATATGATAACATTTATTTAGACATATTGTCGACAGAAAACACTGAAACTCCCGACGCTCCTGAAACGCCTCGTCAGTCGTTTGGTGATGCAACTGAAAGCTCTGGACAAAAGCAAGCAAGGGAGCCTTGAGTCGGGATTCTTCTTCTTGTCAAACGTCTCATTCCAAAGTCAAGATTGAACTTTGATGCTTAACTTTTTTGCCGACTACAAATCCTAGAATGGATTAAATCAAATGTATGGTGCTTTAGGAGTGTGTGTGTGTGTGTGTTTGTGTGTGTGTGTGTGTGTGTGTGTTGACTAATACATCACCATGACATCAGGGCAAAACCCTGTAGATGAAGAAAAACACAAAAAGAGGAAGTTGAGCTTTCTTCTTTCAATCAATAAAACCGATCACAGTTGCCACCTCTGTTCTCGAGTTTGGTTCAATAAACACAACACAGTGTATATACTGTACATGTTGAAAGGCTTTTTGGTTTGTGCCCACATCACATGGTAATGGGACTTTCCCAATTTATTTTTTGCTGCTGCATCGCTGGGCGAGGTCCGGGCAGCCATGAAAGCTGAATGGCCGACATCTATCGCAAAGTTATGATAAATAAGACAATTCCAAAAATATTTGAAAATAAACAACCCTTCAGCATGACTTTAATGTCCCCGGGCTCTCAGGGATCTCTCGCCGCTCTCTGACTCAGAGATTAATTATGGTCGCTCAAGCAACAGGAAGCAGGAAATCCTAACCATGCCTACTGTACTTTTTGTGTAGAGATTGTAATCTCTCCCATTACAACCCACAGCCTCTCACTTATCTCCCCCCCCCTTTAATTTGAAGGGGCTGCTCCGAACGACGTCAGTCAGGTCAAGGGTCGCCCACACGAGCGTTGCCGGGCAGATCCCTGTGTGGTGTCTGCTCGTCTGGAAGCCTCTTGTTGACTGTCATCAGGCTCCGGAGATCAGATACGAGCTCGTCAGACACATTCCTCTCCTCCTGCATCACCGCACAACCTGCAATTAGGTTTTCCCACCTCTCCCTTTTTCTTCCCTCCTCCTCCTCCGCCTCCCATCATGTCAGACAGACACCGCCATTCATCCACTGCACACACACACACACACACACACACACACACACACACACACACACACACACAGATCTGTGCGCTGAACATTACCTAATCGTGTATTTGTCCCTGTGTGGTGCAGGTTTATAATCACATGGCAACAATGGCTGTTTTGTGCGGCTGCCGTCAAACATAATCGAGGCCTGCAGCTCTGTCATTGAGACCCATCAACATCATCCTCATCCTCATCATCATCATCGCCTCACACGTCCTTTCTGTTTCCTCTGGCACCTGCAGCAGCACCGGTACAGTAACAGTAAGAGTGACAGTGAGGAGGTCGGTGGTAAACGGAGCCTTTAATCGGTTCGAGTGAATCTCTGCAGACAAACCGTGACTCAGCGTTCTCCTTGATCTTTAAACAGAGAGAAACAAAAACCGTCATCAGAGACTAAAATCCTTCATGCGATCCTCCGACAGTGAGACTGAAGGTTCAACTGCAACTGATGATTATTTTCTCGACTTGTGTGGTCATTATTTCTTTTTCTTTCTGGATAAACCCACTGAACCGTCGGGGAAGAGCTCGGATGCTTCACGTCAACAAGAGAAGTAACGTCTCAGTGAAAAAATACTGCAATTCAAATGTACTGTTTTTAATATCCATTACCATATACAGTATGTTATTGGATTATTCTTTTTTAAGTATAAATATTGCAGCTGACCTGAACAAGTGTTGGGTGGTTTCATCTAAAAAAAATACCTAATTAGTTTAATATAATCATGCATGTAAAATATAACAGTGCAGTTTAAATAAAACTCAAAATAACAGTAACATAAAAAATGGAAATACTTCAGTAAAGTACTTCAGAATTCTACTTAAAGTTCAGTACCTTAAGCCATCCAGTACAACTGTTTGATTGCTGTAGGCTAACTAGCTACCTCATCCTTTACCATTGAGTTGAACATTTAATTACTTTTAATTAACTACGGTTTACTTAATGCATTACCTTTAGGTATCTAATTATACTGTTTGATTACTTTTAGCTCACAACTTTATCCGTTAAGCTAGTTCAACTGTTTACTTTTAGCTAAATATTTATTTATCCATTATTTTTTCATTACTTTATCCATTTCCTTGAGCCCTCTAGTTCAACTGTTGGTTGCTGTAAGCTAACCATCTACTTTATCCTTTACCTTGAGTTATATAGATGAACTTTCAATTACTTTTAGTTAACTACTCTTTACTTTATGCATTACCTTTAGCTATTGAGTTCTACTGTTTGATTGCTTTTAGCTACTTGATCCTTTAGTCATCACCAATCTTTTGATTATTTTAGCCAACAACTTGATCCGTTACCTTTATCTAGTTCAACTATTTACTGTTAGCTAACTATTCATTGATCCATTACCTTTAGCAATCTAGTTCAACAGTTTTATTGCTTGTCGCTAACTTTATCCTTTACCTAAAGTTATCCCATTCAACTGTTAAATAACTTTTGAGCTGATCTATTTCCTAACCATTAACTACAGTTTACTTCATGCATTACCTTTAGCTATGTAGTTCAAAAACACGGTACGAGTTGGCGGAGTCAAAAAACAAACAAACTAAGAGCACATGTAAAAGCTTTATTGTCACACTGAGCTTCAACATAAAACAAAACTTCAGAGTTTTCTGACTTCACGCGTAGAATGTGTAAACTACTGAGCAATGCCACTAAAGGGGGAACAAGTGAAGTCACTCGTATATAACTTACATCATTTAATAAATATCTGCATTTGGCAGGACTTTACAAGGAGGCGTGGGGGTACAGAAGTGAGCGGAGCAGAGGAGCATCTCGGTCTGTTTTTAAATTTAAAACACTGGGAGCAACAGTAGCAAAAGAAAAAACAGATTTTACAGAATCTGCTTCGAGTCTTCGCGGGGGGACGACACATTCAGCTTTCACGAATACGACAGGTTATCACTGTAGGTCACCGGGGATGAGCGGGAATGTCGATAGAGGGAAAACTTTAGCGGGGGAAAAAAAACCTGGGAAAGTCCGACTGCACATTCACACTGGGAGAGGGTTTGAACAGTGTGACGCTGGAGTCCGCGACTCGTTAATACACTAATACATTCCTTTACATGTAAACCGATATAATCTCTCACTCCTCGGGTTAATACTTCACTTATCGTGTTCTACTATCGTTTGAATAGTAGGAATAACTTGGGGTATGACTTTTTTTTTGCGCGTAAACAAACATCTTTTAAGATTATAGGAATCGTTTGGCAGCCGAGAGATCGAAGCGGTAACGGTTAACGAAGCGTCGGGGCGGCGCGGCTCGATACGTCGCGAAGAAGAAGAAGAAGAATTAACGCTGAGCTTTTTAACAGTCAATGAAGATTCAGCCATGCAGGTGAGCGCCACCGCCGCCGACGACAACACTTTAAACTTTATAATAACTGATGAGAGGCTGTGATTATATATTACAGTGTTTAACACGTGAGGAACACGTGAGGAACTCGTGGCATCTCTTTCGGTCCCTCATTTAAAAAAAGGAAAATAAATAAATTGCGAATGTCAAAATGTAGCCCAGCAATTCCTTTTCGGGGGGGGGGGGGGGGGGGGTGTCCACACCGGGAGAAGATTCCCGAGGTTCGGATGAGGCAGGAATGAAAACGTCCTCCATCTCCCCACGGCCAAAACCAAAAATCAAATAATAAAAGTGCATCTCAGCAAGTTGCTGGTAGTGCTGTGTGTGTGTGTGTGTGATGTACGCATGGAGGCTGGTGAGTAACCAGTGTGTGTGTGTGTAAATTGTGGTATTCCCAGTCCTTCATTCCACAAGGTGACTGGAGCGTGGGTGACACAGTGTGTGAGTCCAGGCTCCAGCTATGAGCATCATCATCCTCCTCATCATTTTAAGTTCTGTGGGTTCAGAGGTGCAGACCAGGGCACCGACGTCTTTAATTACTGAGCGATTCCCGCGAGCGTCTGCGTCACGGGAATGTTTCTCCCCGATGATCAGGACGTGGGCCGCTGACGCAGGGGCCGAAAGGGGGAGGAGCTTCGGCCTACAGGCTACATTTGGCAACGTTGAGCCGTCGACGTCACGGCTTCTTTTCATCGCTCTGAGCAGCATTTCATGTTCCATTAGACTCTACCTTCAAAAATATATATATACTTTATTTAATACCGACTGAAATATTTTTTTTTTACTAAGTTTGACAACCAAGGAGATTGTTGCCAGGCAACCACTGTTATGTTTTAGTTTTTTATAGATGAAACAGGAATACCGATATCGGCAAGAGGCAATTTCATCAAGTGCTTTTTTTTTCTTTTTCTTTCTACTGCCACATAACGGTTCGTGGGATTGGCAAGTAGAATTTACTAAGGATGTTTTTACAGCTTCAACAGCATCTCGTCAATCTGTGGGAGACGGGTCCAAAGTGTTTGAACTGATCCAAAATGGACCCCGTGGAACTCTGACCTGAACCCAATGTGCAAAAAAGTTTTTACCCCCCAAAAAAGAGATCAGATTTGAACGAGGCCAAACCAAACCAGGAAGGACCCGAGGCCTCCATCTAAACTGGTGCAGATCAATTAATAGACCAATCAACAAGCAGAATAATAATTGAGTCTGAAGATATTAATGTAAAGTTATAGCTAATAGCTAGTTATAACTAAAATAATTTGTTTTATGCTTCACACTCATATTTAAACAATCAACTGAGAGTCCAACAGCCTCAATAAACTGAGCGATGACAAACGTTTTGTCTTTTTAACATTTTGAATATCTGCGAATCAAATAATTGAATATTAATATAAATCTTTTTCTAAAATAAGTTGAACGCGATACCACTGCTCGGTTCCCGTGACGAACCAGAACCACAACGACCTCGAACGCTCATCAGAATATTGATCAGCTGATGGTTGACGAGGATTAATGCAATAATGGAAAAGTACAGGAGAACAAGTCAGACGTGGACGAGTGTCGGGGTATATGTTGGATTCCCTGCTGACAATACGAGGGTGTGGTCTGCCCCCGCCGTAGTGTGTGCGTGTGTGTGTGTGTGTGTGTGTGTGTGTGGAAACAGCAGTGAGGAGGTGAGTCGCGGGCGTGGTGACATCATGGCCCAGCTGTGGGGATTCCCTAACAAGAAACACATTCTCTTCCTCCGTCTGTCTGGAGCAGATGGGCTGGGTCTCTCTCTCTCTCTCTCTCTCTCTCTCTCTCTCTCTCTCTCTTTCTTCTTCTCTCCTTTTTTTTCTGCGGATCAGCGGCAACAAGGTGTGAGGGCTTCGGATCAGGAGCGGAGGTGGGCGGGAGAGGACGCATCACTAAGTTTGACGGGTGAAACTGTGTTCTCAGACTGACAAATAATAAAAGTGCAGCGGCGGATCAGAAGGATGAAATACAACAGAAGTCACAGCATGAAACACACGCTGCCCACATTCATGAGAGTCAGCTGCATCAGCTGATTGGTATGGTGCCCACATGGGGCTGAGGAGGGGAGGGGAGAGGAGAGGAGACGAGAGGACAGGAGAGGAGATGAGAGGAGACAAGAGGACAGGAGAGGAGATGAGAGGAGATGAGAGGAGACGAGAGGACAGGAGAGGAGATGAGAGGAGACAAGAGGAGACGAGAGGACAGGAGAGGAGACGAGAGGAGACAAGAGGACAGGAGAGGAGATGAGAGGAGAAAAGAGGACAGGAGAGGAGATGAGAGGAGATGAGAGGAGACGAGAGGACAGGAGAGGAGATGAGAGGAGATGAGAGGAGACGAGAGGACAGGAGAGGAGATGAGAGGAGACAAGAGGAGACGAGAGGACAGGAGAGGAGACGAGAGGAGACAAGAGGACAGGAGAGGAGATGAGAGGAGACAAGAGGACAGGAGAGGAGATGAGAGGAGATGAGAGGAGACGAGAGGACAGGAGAGGAGATGAGAGGAGACAAGAGGAGACGAGAGGATAGGAGAGGAGACGAGAGGAGACAAGAGGACAGGAGAGGAGATGAGAGGAGACAAGAGGAGATGAGAGGATAGGAGAGGAGACGTGAGGAGGGGAGAGGAGATGAGAGGAGACGTGAGGAGGGGAGAGGAGATGAGGAGACGAGATGAGGGGACAGGAGAGGAGATGAGAGGAGACTAGAGGAGACGAGATGAGGGGACAGGAGAGGAGGGGGGAGGAAAGGAGAAAAAGGAGGAGAAGAGACGAGAGGAGAGTAGAGGAGACGAGACGAGACGAGGAGAGCTCCTAGGCGTGCTCCAGGAGCCACTGGAAGAGGGGGACGCGGTGCGGCTCTCTGCCCCCCTGCGGTGCCTCCTCCCTGGCCGGGGCCGGGCCGAGCGTGGGACTCTCTTCGCAGTAACGCAGCAGCATGTGCAGCAGCTCCCCGACCCGCCACCTCCTCTCCCGCAGCCGCTGGACCACCGCCGGCAGCTGGAAGGTCAAACAACCACGACAACAATGTGAAGGAGGCCATTCATCCTTCATCAGGACGGTGTGCCGCCAAGAAAATAACTGATAAATAATATTTCAATATGTTCACCTGCTGCAGCTCCCGGTCGGGACCCAGCTGGATCTGGGGCGTGTCGACCATGGAGGCCGCCAGCCACTGCAGCATGCTCCGGAGCTGCGGGTCGAGACTCAGGTGCTGGGGGCCGCGCCGCAGCTCCCGGACGTCCGAGTTGACAATGACCAATGGCGTTGACGTTGTCGTCCTGGGCGTCTGCACCTGAGTCCGGTCCACACACACGGTCCCTGTGGTCACAGAGGCAAAAGAACTTCCTTTTTTGCTCTCGTACAGTACAGTATTGTGTTCTGCTCTTCTCCAGCACATCTCACAGACATGCGGATGCATCAAGGGTCATGTGTGTGACAGCCCGAGTTGTGGTCAGCGCCGGGTTCCCACGCTCCCACAGCCCAACACACACACACACACACACACACACACACACACACACACACACACACACACACACACACACACACACACACACACACACACACACACACACACACACACACACACACACACACACACACACACACACAGAGTGTCTGCATATCACAGTATGGGGGTGGTGAAATCCCCGGCTACAACACACTCAGACACACACACACGGTTATTTGAAGTCCAACTGATCTGAATCTCAAAGACCGGAAAAGAACAAGAACCCAAATTAGGGGAAGGGGCCCCGTCTTTCTTTTATTGGTCTCGTGCCAAAGTTTCTAACTTAAAAAAGGTAAAAACGTTCTTACCACTGGATTCCTCTTTGACCTCGGTCTCCTTGTCCTCTGTGTTGTCACTGTTGGAGGAGAAAAAGAAAAACGTATGTTAAGTGAGAACGGAGACGAAGCTGCGTGTTAACGGACATAAACATGACGATAAGCTAAGAGCGGGATGTCAGGCATACGAAGGGATCTGATCTGAGGACGACTTGGAGACACACTAAGGGAAATATGCTGCATGCATTTTTCCTCTGATCCAGTAAATTTACTTCTCCCCACTTCTGTCTATTGAGTACATATCTGCCGTGTGACGTGCCGACAGGTAAACTGTCACTTCTCCACTCGTGAGATTGTTAATCACGGTGTTGTTGTTGACGCGGCGACAGACTCCACGTCTGGTCTCCGTGACACGACGAGGGGGTTTATCTTTTCAGAGGGAGGTCCATGCATCACAGGACAATACCAGCGTACACCCATACATTAATGCTGTGTGATGAGCATAAACCCACATTGTTTTTTACTGTAGTTGGAAAACTAGTAAGCAAATCTCATCATTTATTTTCTTGCAAAATATGAAACTGTGATAAAAAGGCTATTTCTTTCTTTTTGTTTGTAAACACATCTAACATTTTACAGTGAAAAAACCACAAACTGTAATCTGTGAGAAACCTGCCCCCTAATGGCTGCAAGTGCAAAATGCTGTGTGTGCAGAGCGTGAGACAATATTTAGATGTCTTTTATATTTTGGAAAATGCAAATACCAAAACATAATGTCCTACGACATTTTCTGAAAATCAGTGCAGCTAATTTCTTACATCGTCATCATCATCATCACACAGATGTGGATTTGGTTTTACTCTTTAATATAAACCGTTATTTTTCCTGTTTCTGTGCAGCTACATTTTCCTAATGAACAAAAAATAAAAGCTATAACAGTAGTTGTTCTACATTTCTAAATTTTAGAAAGCCACAGATTGGCTATTTATTGGTTAACATTTCTTTTCAAAGCTGCAGTTTATTTTCTGAGAATGTTTTTTTTCTGATTGATCTGAACTAGTGGGTGGGTTTAAACTGTCGCGCAGCATTAAAAGCAAAGAGGGTCATGAATAAAAAATGAAAAAACACCACAAAGTCAACGTATCAAGCAACCAAACTGCATGCAACTAATGTAGAACCAGCAAAACTTCAACAGCACATCACAGGCCGAGAGCAGCATCACTATATTTAGAGCTTCTGGTTTGGTCATGCAGGGAAGCTGGCGGCTCCTAGTATGAGACAAAGTCAAATCAAATTGCCGTTTTACAATGTGGTAAGTTATTTTCTGGCTCCAATTCTGTGTTGACGGATCTGTTGTGTGATTGGTTTTGTAGTAAACTGAGCGACTTGTCTTATTTGCTCCGTCTCATTCTAGGTGAAACCCCAGTTTTTAAGTTTATTTTGGAAGGTTTAGCCACGTCGTCCAGTTGCAGACCAACCTGTCCGAGGGGGAGAAGGACATGCGCTCCTCACACGCCTCCCCCTCCAGGCCCAGACTGCTCCAGCTACTGCTGTTCCCATTGCTGCTGGAGAGAGAAGGCAGGTAACGCACCACTGTGACGATCGGTCACGTAGCTTCAACGAACAACAACTCAGAGCGACATATTTTTTTACCTCCTACCTCCCGTTTGTTTTGTCAGCAGGTTTACGTGAAAACTACAGATTCCCTTGAAACTCCTGTGGAAGGATGAGCCATGGTCAAATCTTGAAGAAAAATACTAGGCATATTTAGTGGACTGATACCTATGGGTGTGTGAGATTTGATGTTGCTTGATTGAATTTAGAGATGTTCCGATACCAGTATTGGAAATGTCCCGGATACTGCCAAGATCGGGCATCGGAGCATTTGCGATATCAATGTACCAATACCACGTCTTTAAAGTAGTTCCACCAACATAAAACTGCACTTTCCACTGTGAAATGCTGCCAAATTGCTAACATTTTCTCTAGCTTTTGCTAACGGTTCTATTAACAGAACTTGCTAGCGTCGGAATAGCGCAACTGCTGTTTTTCGGAGTGAAGAAAAAGTGATTTCTGGTAGTGCAGCGTTAGCCAGAGCTAGCGAAAATGTTAGCAATTTGGCAATACTTCACACTGGAAAGTGGCTTTTTTCACATTATTGCTAGCGCTGGCTAATGGTACACTACAGGAAATCACTTCTTCATCGCTCCTAAACAGCAGTTCTACATACGACACTGGCAAGTATTTTCTAAAGAGCGGTGAAGAAGAAGTGATTTCAGCTAATGTAGCGTATGTAAAAATAGCGAATTCTTCGCACTGGAAAGTACCGTTTTTTTGTGGGTTAAGTCTGAGTATTTCACATTAACATTATGAAACAACAATATGGTTCACGTCAGTCTTTTACTTGTGGGACTTTCCAGTATGAAATATTGACCAATTGCTGACATTTTTGCAGCTAGCTCTGGACATGTAGCTCTCTACACTACCTGAAATCACACAATCATCAAGTCACGCTGTACTGACACCTGCAGGCACTTTTGAAAGAGCGTTGATGAAGTGATGTCAGCTTGTGTAGCGTTAGCAAAAGCTAGAGAAAATGTTAGCAATTTGGTTCAAAATGGCGACGTGACAAAGGCAACTGCATTGTTGTTTTACACTGTTACAGTGAAAGATAGACTAAAGGTCTTTTTTTTTTGCATTATCTGGTTTTCCGAATGGTTTAACTTGAGCCAGGTATCGGGTCGGTGCTCCGTATCAGCCGATATGTAAAGTCCGGTTATCGGATCTGGTATCGGGAAGATAAGATTGGTATCGGAACATCTCAAATTGAATGTAAGGACTGATGGGCCTTGGCGTAGGGATGCGCCCTGCTGAGTGTTTGTCATGTGGGATAATCCTTTCAACTATCAGGTGAGGCTCAAAAACAGAGGAAGATCCTTCAAATGACGCAGACTTTTCCAGCGTATTCCGTTTCCCACTGAATCATCTGTGATGTTGGGCTGGATGACACATGCCGAGAGCTTGTTCGTTTAGTCAATCATCACGCTCGGTGTGTCAACAAGCCCTTGAAGGGGTTTTCTGTGTCTTCCTTCCGTTATTTCATCTGCCGAGTGGGAGTGGCTTTTTTGCAGCGGCCTTTTGAAGGGAGCCTAATGAATTACACATGCTGGACTTTGTTCTTGTGGAAACAGTGCCTGAAGTGAAGACAGCACTCAAAAGACACACCTTTAGAAAATATTATGATACATTAACTCGGGCCCTGATGGACAACATCGCCGGTTGACACTGTGTTCTTTCAGTATGTTGGGAAAGAATCGCAAATGTTGTCCGTTGTGCTTCCATGGCGATCGCAACCCTCGGCCAGAAATGTCAAGAGTTTCATTCCCAGAGACCGGAGACTTGTTGTGGAGGAGGGATGATACTCGACCTCGCACACCAGACCCCCCCTCTCCCTCTTCAGTGAAAGCCAATTCTGTCACAACTGCAACTCTTTCCTCATCCTTGTGGCATATTTCACAACAAACTCGGCTGCACTGACAGCTTCATAAAATCTTTAACAACATATCTGTTTACACAGGTCACGTACAATGCAACATTTGCACAAATCAAGAGAAAATTGCATTTGGCAGAGAGGTCCTAAACCCATACACTGTGCCCTGTGCCGACCTTGGGAAACCTCCAATCTGGACTCGACCACAGGAGACTCCTGCTCAAATGGGTCCAACACCAGCAACGGACCTCATTCTTTACGTACCGAGTCCGTGACTCCACAGAAATAAATTCTACTGCCTCAGACTGAAATATAAAACCCATGTCAGCTTTGTCCCCAGATATTTCTACTACTTAGACAAGTTTCTACTTCGCCTCTGACTCGGTGATCAAATTCGAATTTCATTATGCCTACGTTAACTTAGTACATCTTGTGCATATTTCATACAACCCATGGTTAGATCAGTTAACATTTAAAAGGAAAAAACAAATACAGAACCACAGTGGGACAAGTGGCTGAGAGAGAAACATGTGCTACTTGTTTACTTTCTGGGAAACACTGGGAAAACTAATCAGTACCCAGTTAAGAGCTTCTAACTCCTGGTAGAAAAAACTGTCCCATACTTGAGCTTTACTGCTGCTCCTAAAAATATCTGTATGGGAATCTGGTTATTTGTTAGGACCGTTGTGACACATTGTAGAGTTTTGTCCGTCTCCCAAAAATATTGCAGAGGGAAAAACTCTGAGAGCTAGGAGCTAAATAAAATCAATCATTCATTTTGTGTACGTTGGATAAAAAAAAAAGACTATTGAAATGTTTGAAAGATGTTAAATCAGGATTATTAATCTTACTGCATTAATTAATCCGCAAATTTGATAATGAAAACATTACAGCATTCATCAGAACCCACACCGATGTCTGTGCACTATAGTTGATTCATTATTTATCGTTATTGACACTGAAGGAGATAACTGCCATGTTGGTAACTGGATCTTTGGTTTGTTCTGTGTTGAGTGAGCTACAGGTGGTGTACCTGTCACTTAGGTGGAGGAAGCTGCTGTTGTCGTCCGGGTGCTCGTCCTCGAAGCTCAGGTTGGACCAGCTGCCGAGACTGTCGTCTCCGACGCTCAGCTGCTGGGACACGGTGGACTCGGTGGCTTCCCTTCCTGGAGAGCTTAATGCAGAGAGATGGAAGGAGGCTTTAAAAAAAATATGCAAATATTTACACCTTACAAATCCATGATGATGATAATGATGAACATCTGTGTACCTGATGCTGGTCGCCTGGCAGATGTTGGACATGGCCGACGTCATGATCTCAGCAGTCAGACTCTCGGCGTAGCTGGCGCCATCGTGACCGATGCCACTGTCGGCGTTGAGGCTGGTGTTGCTCAGCTCACGTTTGGCTGTCTCCATTGCCGTGGACACCATCTCCTCCGCGAACGCTGCCCTGTGGTCCAGGTCAATGTGGATCTTGGGAATGTCCATGCCGGAGAGCCGCTCGGCCCTCGCCTGACACTCGGACCCTCGCTTCCTCCTCTGTGATGCAGGCTGGTGGTGCGTGCCGTGTTTGCTGCAGTACGGACACTCCTGCACCAGACAGTAGCGGCATGTCCGCTCCCCCAGAGCCGGGCCCCCTGCTGGCCCCTCCGACAGTCTCTGGGTGTGCGAGTGTCTGTCGTGGCCCGGTGTCCTCTGATGCTCCCTGGGCGAAAGTCCAACTGAAGACAGGCTCATCTTCAAAGTGTCATCAACTATTTTCCTGGCGTAATGCTCAATGACCTGCATCACCCCGCTGCTGTAGCCGCCGTCGTACAGGCTTCCCGTGCTGTGGTAGTGCCTGCTCTTACCCTCCTTGGACAGCAGAGGGCAGGAGAAGGAGTTCCTGATGAGATTCTCTGCCATGCCTTCCAGTTTGGACTTCTTATAAAGACAGGAGTCGGTGAGGGACTTGGGCAGTCGTGCGGAGGACAGATGCAGCTTGCGTGTGACGTCGCAGGTGATGTTGTAAGCTAAAGACTCTGCAAAGTTGACCAGGTCCATGTACTCCCGCTGACTCTGCTCCTCGGAGTCACTGCAACAACACTGAGCATCTTCTCCCGAGCGACTCGCCACGGACTCCACACTACCGTCCTTGGGCAGCAATGAGGCCTCACTAGTGGATGCTTTCCATTCATCTGGCAGCGACTTGGAGGAGTGAAGGCGCAAGCTCGGGGTCCTCTGCTTGATCTTGCGACTGGCATGAGCCAGGCCTAGTTTTATGGAGCGGTAGGCCAAGCGGCTCGCGTACTGGTCAAGGACCAACTCCCTACTCCCGCCCTCCTTTTTCAGCACCCTGATGAGATAGCCGGCATATTCGTCTGTCACACTCTCACAGCTGGGATACTCCGAGGAAAGGCCGGAGCTGGAGCTGGAGAAGGTGCTCGAGGTGGACGTGGGAGACCGGAAGACGGAGGCTATCAGGTCACTGGACCACTGCTCGGCTAGCCTCCCGACCCGCCAGTCTCTGTTCTGGTCTGAGCCGAGTTGAGACTGGTGTTGGTGGTGATGGTGGTGCAAACATTCGGAGCTGGCTCTGTCCAAGCTTCTTCTTCGGAGCGCTCTGTGATATGGACACTGTTGACCGGAGCTCACCATCCTCTTCACGTCGTTGATCACCTCACCCGCCACCTCGCCGGCGTACACCCACAAGGTGTTGAGCGTCTGCTCCGAGAACTGGGCTACGCTGTCTCTCCTTATCCTCTCGCTGCCCTCGCTCGTCTCCCCCTCCTCTGCTACTCCCAGCGTGTCCATCTCTGTTGCCATGGAGACAATGTGACACGCCAACCGCTCGGCGTAGTGGAGGGACTCTTTGTTGGACATTCTGCGAGTGGACATCTGGTTCAGTTCATGCCGGCCGCCTCCTGTCTCCAAACATCTGTTACCGACGCCGTCCGCCAACTCTTCCTCCTCTTCATCCTCGTTGCCATCCGCCTCCTCGGAGAGAGACCTCATCAGTTTGAGCATAAACTCGGCCTTGTCCTCCTCTGGGGTGATGTCTTTCGGCCCCGGGCCAGGCTCGGGCTGTTGGTGAGGGGTCGAAGGCGGGGTAGCAGGGGAGAATTCCTTGGACAGTTTGGTTTTCAGCTTCTTAGAGAACTGTTTGATCTGTTTCTCCTTGGACACCTCGCTGGGCTGCTGAGGGGTAGAGGGAGGAGTGCCAGGAGTCCCACCAGACTTCTGGCCGGAACTTTGAGCTGAGTCATCCACAGGAACAGACATCCTCCTTTGTCCACCCATCTCAGTACCCGGCACGTCAAGAGTATGCATCATGACAGGATGAGTTTCAACCACTCCTCTGGTTCTTGGCTCTACCTCACAGCTGGCTCTCCCTGGGCTTTGAGAGCCTGCTGCTGGCTCGACAGGTCCGCCCTTCCTCACATAACGCGAATCTGTACAATCCAATCCAGCTACCTGCTCTGAAGGGGATTCTGGCGCCTCGTAATTTACCATCTCTGGCTTGGAAGAGCTATCCCTTCGGCTTCCCATTGTCTTTGTGAAGAAATCAGCGCAGTCACCGAAACTCCTCTTCATCTTAGAAGCGGTCATAAGCTCACAAGCCTCAGTTACTATCATGTCCACCATGTTGCCAGAGAAGTTTTGGAATGAGGACTTTCCTTGGGAGGGGCCTCCTACTCCAGCTATGGCGGTCTGAGTTTCATGACTGAAAAGGGGAGTCTCCGTAGATGTGGTGGAGTCAGAGGAAGTTATTCTTTTCGGGCTGGAGTGTGGGGTTTCTGAAGAACTGGACCTCTGACACTGATCGGTCTCCTCAGACTCATGGAGGTGGGAGAGGGCTTGGCCGGCTTGGGGCACCGGAATACAACTGGCCATGCCCGAGACAGTGAACAAGGCTTTCTTCACCGTGCAGGTAACGTCCTCGCCTGAGGGCCCTGGAACTGCTGCAGCCGAGCTGGCACTTAACACCTGCTGGTTAGCAAAGGTGCTGCAGGTGCTAGAGTCTGTACTCTCGGCACTGACGTAGCAGATGTTGTCCAAAGACACACTGATAGCGGCTTGGCTGGTGAAGGCGACATCAGCCTGAGAGAGCTCTATGAAGGCATCCTGGATAACAGACTCAGACAAATCTGAAGCATAGGAGGAAACCACCTCCTCCTCCTCTTCTTCATCGTCTTCCTGCCTGAAGGACCAGTCACTAGGGGTGAGAGGAGTTGAGGGGTGGGAGAATTGACACACTTCCATGATGCCTTCAAACACGAGCTCTTCAGCCAGGTCAGCAGCGAAGCGCGTCACCGTGCTGTGGAAAATCTGCTTTTTCACTGTCAGGAACTCCTTCAGTGCCCCGGACACGGCCTCTCCGACCAGGAAACCAGCCAATCCACTGACCGCTCGTTCCTTCAATACGTAGGCGCGGCGCATCCCGATCTCGTGGAAGGCCATCTGAAACACTGACGAGGTGAGCCTCGCGGCTAGGTGACACAAGGTGGTGGTACAGGAGGACACACCTTTCTGGATGTCGCGCAAGGCGCTGCCCAGGCTCATTTCCACCAGGTCAGTGGCAAACCTCTGGATGCCATCCTTCAGAGACTGGGACTTCGTCTGCAGCTTGTCCACCGTCACGGTCTCCTGTATCTCGGAGAGCTTCATCAGGTAACCCGATGGGTTCTCGAATTCCTTGTGGCAGACGCAGCTGAGATTCTTGTTGTCGCTGATGTCGACGGCAGACTGGTAGCCGCACACGGATCCCAGGATTTCTTTGGACAGACTGCTGGCAAAGTCCGAGTAGGTCTTGTACAGAGAGCAAAGATCCTGGGGTTTACGTAGCTCCGAGCTGTCCGGGGCCTCCTCGTCCGTCTTCCAGAAGTATTCCAGCGGTCCACTCGAGTCCACCAGAGGGCTGAAGGCTGAGGAGCTGACAGGACTGAAGAGCGGGCCACCGTTTTCCTCGGAGGGCGTCTGCACCGGTCGAGGTGAGTCGGGCACCTCGGGGTGAAGCGAGTAGGGAGAGCCTGGTTTCAGAGGTGTGGGTTTTTTCACATTGGCTGGGAGAGTGGGCTGGTCGAAGCGGTGAGGATTCATACCCTTGGTCGAGCACCCCCTGGAAACGTATTTGGATGCCGACACATTGGTGCCAGACTCAACGCTCTTCTTCTGCGCGGTTGGCTCAGTGACGGTGTCCAGAGGCAGCGCAAGGGTGCAGCTCTCCGAGCTCAGCTCCTCCAGGTCGTCGAACTGATCGAAACTGTCAAAGAATTCACTGACTTCAGAGTCAGAGTCTTCCACTCGCTCCCTGGGGCCTCCCGGCACCTGGGGGATGTCCAGCTTGGCCAACAGACTCTTCTGGTAGCCGACCTCGTCCAGGAAAATGATGGGACTGGGGCTGGAGCCGTCCGACTCTTCTGATTCACTGACGTAGATCAAAGGCGAAGGGAGTCGAGCTCCGGGACTGCAGTAAGTCCACTGCGATTCCAGACCCGACGACTTCTGCACGGTGACGGACACGTCTGGACCTGGCTTGTGTTTGGCGGAACTCTTCTTCGAAGATGAGCTTACGATAACGCGGGAGCCTGCTAATTCTTTTCTTCTCTTGTGGGCTGGGACCGTCTGTGATGCCACATCACGCTTTTTAAAACGACAATAGGTAGCTGCTGCTGCGGCGGGGGACATGAAGAGAGAGTTAATCAGTTAATCAGAACAGCAGAAACTTAATGCCACCAAGCATCAGATGTTTAAACCTACAGGGATTGTCTCCTGTGTCGTCCTCCTCCAGGTGTTCCAGGGCCGTGACGAAGTCGTCCTCGATCGACGAGACAGACTGGTTGGTGTCGTCCTCCTCGGGCTGACTGGGCTCAGCTCTGCCTCGCTGAAGAGCATGGAGCTCCAAAGCGTAGCGGACACCCGCCACGTAGCACCCGAGCAGGCCCAGCAAAGAGGCTACGCTGGCCTGAGGGTAGAGGCCGGTGCTGGGATTGTGCCTCAGCACACACACGGCTTTCAACCAACACTGCAAGAAGATAATGAAGAAAGAAAGGAAGGATGAAAAGATGAATATCTCCTTATTTGAGAAACCAAAACTGAAGATTAAAAATTTACGAGTTGATTCTCATAATATTTCTACTTTATTCTTGTAAAATTACGACCTCATTCTCATAATATTACAACTTAAATACGACTTTGTTCTCAAAATATTTAGACTTTATTCTTTTTATATTACAACTTTATTCTCATTTATTATAACTTTTTTTCTTGTAATAGTATGACTGTATTCTCGGAATATTAGGACTTTATTCTCATAAATTTACAACTTTTTTCTGAAAGTCTCAAAATCTCAACCTTCAGGCTGATAAGAGTCTATAAACTGTGTCAGCGACGACGCCCTAAAATCCCTTGGAACAAGAAAAGCTGATAATGTGAAAGATCTTGGCATTTCCAAAAATTAAACAGAATTTACATGATAATTTATTTTAATCCTAGTCGTATGGGAGGGGTGGTAGACTGTTATGTCTGTACTCTGAATTGATATGCTACATGTGCAGAACACAAAAATCACAGTGTAGCACGGAGAGGTGGGAGGTCCGACTGTCTGAAACCACAGAGCGAGCTGCAGGGCCTGTGTGAACCCAAACACTGCACATAGGGACCAACAGCACCAAGCTGCAACCGTGGGCTGAAACAACAACATCTGTCTGTTCAACCTGCACTTCTTCACACAGCGTGAGAACGACAGGCAGCGGCCGCGCGGAGGGAAAACACTCCAATGAGATGTTGGAACAATAATGTCACAGGCACAGAAGAACTTCCCCGTCGCGGTCTCACTTCTGCTTTATATTCCAAAGCGCTGACGTGGCACATTCCTTCACCGTCACCCACCTGATGTCCGGCGTCTTTGTGCTCCGCCAGCCTGCGCGAGTCTCTGAGCAGCAGCACCTCGTCATTCTTGAGGCCGTCGACGTGCAGCGACCTGAGGAGCTCGCGCAACCCCGGGGGCAGAGATATCAGAGCCTGGGAGGGAAGAGGGCAGGAGGTTTGATTAGCTTGTAGGTCAACCGTCTATGTCCATTTTAAAACTAAAACGATCTCCTTCCACATGATTGTTTCAGCTCTGTAATAGAACACACCTGGAAAATTTAAATGTGCGTACCGGTGTGTAAACAGGAAGCAGATTGTCAACTCTGCAGTTGGTTACTTAGTTCCGGAAAATTCTACGAATGAGGATAAACAAGGGTGAAGAGTAAGAGGAGGGATTTCTTTTCTTGGAGCGACGACGAGGTTGAACTGTTACTCTCAGTGAGTGTTAGCGACGCTTTGCCTTCCCCGCTGGTAGTCGTGATCAGTGACAACCAATCAGGAAGTGAATGCGGACTCCATTTTTGCCCGTCCATACTACAACCCAGCCCTAGAGTTTCCAAACTAAAATGTGGGGGAGCAGTGTTTCCAAACTTCTCCCTTTTATGCGCTAGAAAACTAGGAAGGTGGACGGTAGGCGCCAATGTAAAATGTGGATGTAGTCTGACCAGCTTGTGGTCTGTTCCCCCTGTTCCTTCTCGACAACAGGGAGCTAAACACAAGCCACCCTTTTTTTCCGAGATGCTCTGACCAACACATTTCTCCCGCTCAGAACAGACCCACCAAACCAAACCGGCCATATAATGATTGTTGAGATATTATCAACGCTACTTGCTGCACCTGTGAATTGGTTAGAATGTTTTGGCAGATGTGAAAGTCTATGGGAAGAGCAGTAAACCTACCTGCTGGGTGACTTCTTCCCCTTCACATTGTCCAGGCAGACACACAAAGTGAATCTGAAAGACGATGGTGGAAGGTTAGGCTCGAACTTGTCTGGAGTAATGTTGCATGTCGGCTCTTTGCCATCAGTGTGTGAGTGTGTGTGTGTGTGTGTGTGTGTGTGTGACAAACCTCGGTGAGTCTTGTGGCGTCTCTGGTCGGCAGCTCCAGTCCGACGCTGCACAGTTCCTTTTTGTTCCTGAAGAGGCTCTTCACACACTGAGCCCCACTGTCCCGCACAGTCTGCACACACACACACACACAGAACGCCTTTTTTTCTTTTCTATTTTTATTGTACATTTCATTATAATTTTCCCTGGAGCCTTTGACTCTTGCTGCTGCTGTAACAGGTGAATTTTCCCGACGTGGGAATAATAAAAGTCTTATCTTATCTTATTTCTACTAAAATCAAACCACCACAACATCAAAGTGGCAGCTACAAATTAAAAGCACAGAAAACATTTACAGTTACAGAGCTGGATTATCATACAACATGCCATAAAAAAACAACAACACCAGAGATATTTGCATTTTAACATAACAACAACAGTGGAAGTTAAAGTAAAAGCTAAATCTGATGATTTCAGTTTGTCTTTTTTTAATATCAGGCCCCAATTCCCATGTCCCAACAGATTCATCATCGCAGCAGACTGACCTCTTTCCGGACCGAGGCCCTGGACCTGATGGGGACTCCTCTAATACGGGCGCAGGCGTCCATGGCATCAGCGAGCTGCACTGGGGCCGATCACCTGTAAGGAAAAAAAAAAGGAAAATGACACGTGAGCAAGCGACACGGCGAGAAACTTTAGACCTGAGGAGAGGAGAGCGAGTTTAGAAATTCACTCCTACAATCCTCAGCGAGCGAAAAGAGTAGAGGATTGTTCAGCCATCGCTGTCTCGCCCTCGAACCGACTGCGACGACACCACATGACAAACCAAATGTCTCCGTCTACTGCAGTGTACTGTACTGTACTGTAGATGCCATGGAGGGAGCGGGGTGTGTGACAGTCATGGGTTACATGCAACGACACAAAGGGCCGTGTCACTGCGTCAAGCGACCAGCAGACTCACAGTCTGTAAAACAACAACAGTTAAAACACATTTGACCACAGGAGGTCGAGGCAGTTCAACTTCGTTTCTGGTCTGAGGCTCCGCATTTTTGTGAGATTGTGCAGCAATCGTCAAACCCGTGTGAAAATAACACTCGAGGGAGACGGAGACTCGTCCTGCTGCTGAGGAGCAGCTACACACTACGGGCCGCTCGGCTTTGATTCTCTTTAAAAGAGGCCGACGACCTGCATCAGAGATCAAACGGCGAGGCGAGAGAACGGCCGTGTGTGTGTGTGTTCGGAGCCGGGGGAAACACACTTGGTAGGAAGCATGAGAGGCAAAATATTTACAGTGGTACAAGAAGGAAAAGTTTCCCAGGAAATCCAAGCCTCTCTCTCTCTTTGAGGTTCGGTCCAAAGCAGCGAGTTGTGAGTGTGGACTCAGGCAGGTGGTCACGTTGACCATCCTGCGTCCTGAGGAACCCACAGGGGTCGAGTACGTGCCACTGGCTTCCTCCGGGCGTCCTGGACCTCCTGGGTTCTCACGGGCGCTTTGCTAAAAATCAACACTGCCGCCTGAAACCTCAACCACGCAGCGCATCGCCACCCACTCACTGCCCCCGCAGAGGAAGCAGGCACAGTGACGTCTGTTGTTATGGCTGCACAACATCAAGTAGCCTGGTTTCATGTTCTTGCTGCCTTCACGTGGTGTCGGACTTATGGTAAATACAAGTTGCCGACTTGGAAATAGCTCACGAACGCCTCACTCAAGTCGTCGTTAGGAGTGGGATCATTTTGATACCCGAGTTCCTGAGTTTGGGTGAACCAGAACCTTCCAACATGGCGAAGAAGTAATGGATGGTACGTAATTCTTTATTATTAACATTGCAACAAGTATTAGCTGTTGCTTGTGTAGATAACTTTAAAGCGGCAGTGTGTAATTTTTGGAATTGTCTGGCGGCATCTGGTGGTAAACGTTGCAAACCACAACCAACTGAGCAGCCGACAGGGGACACTTTATGGCGGCGCGCCGCTGATTTCAATTCTTTTTTTTTACCGGCAGCGTCTGAAAATTCAACGTGAACGCGACGTATTCTGGAGCGTTTAGTTCAACAACCGTATTCAACACGACGTAGAAACATGGAGACTCACACGGAGGTCGGTCCACCTCATGGAACTGTATCTAACTCATATGTGAACACATAGTTATGGACAATATATTACATTTCGGTGAATAAGTTCTTCTAAATATTACCCACTGGAGCTTCAACTTCAGACCTGAACAGATTCTCAAGGGGCTGATTCATAAAAACTAACCGTCCTGGAGATTCACATGTTCAGCAAAAAAACTGATTCCGGAGGTTGTTTTGTGATCGTCTGAGAAAGAGGACGACAGCAAAACAACCTGTCAAGGACACAAAGCGTGCGTGAGTGTGTGTGTGTGTGTGTGTGTGTGTGTGTAGTCTAACGTCTCGTCTGACGGGTGGTGCTGATGTGAGTGTGTGGGCGGCCGCCGGAAGGGGAGATAAACACAGACTGGGAGAACATGGGGGGGGGACTCTCCAGACTCTAACCAGACACAGGTGACTCTCAGTGCAGTAGACAAGTGAATATGGATTATTACACTGTAACACAGAAATCATAACTTATTTCTGTTACAGCTTCAACCGACAAGCACGGAGACAAGGATGTGGTACCGGCAGAGCTTTGTCGATAAATACATTTTATCGATTCAAGTAAAAATATTCCTCAATCCCTCATTCTGGTTTCAAACTAGGACATTTTTCATGGCAGGCATTAGGGCTGCAACTAACGATCATTTTCATCATTGATTAATCTGTTGATTATTTTCTCGATTAATCGATTAGTTGTTTGGTTCATAACATGGTGAAAAATGTTGATTGTGTTTCCCAAAACGTCCAAGATGATGTTTCGTTTTGTCCAAACACCAAAGATCTTCAGTTCACTGTCACAGAGGAGCAAAGAAACCAGAACATATTCACATTTAAGAAGCTGAGATTAGAGAATTAAGACTTTTTTCCCATCAGAAACTACTTGAACCGATTAATTGACTATCAAAATAGTTGTTAATAATAGTTAATTTAGTCGTCGATTACTAATCAATGAACTGTTGCAGCTCTAATATATGTATAGTCACATTTATTATGCATTATTATTTTTATTGCATGCTTGCTGCTGTAATAAGTAAATTCATAGTTTAACAATAACAAATCTTCAATGATACTTTCAACTACATGCTCATATTTTTGAAGGCCACTGTCAACTGCATCATCAGTGATGTTGATAATGTTATTAATAACTTTCTGACGTGTGACTGCCCCCCTCCTCCTCTACCTGTCTCTCCCTCTCCCTCCTCCTCCTCCTCTTCCTCTACCTGTCTCTCCCTCCTCCTCCTCTACCTGTCTCTCCCTCCTCCTCCTCCACCACCTGTCTCTCTCTCCTCCTCCTCTACCTGTCTCTCCCTCCTCCTCCTCCTCTACCTGTCTCTCCCTCCTCCTCCTCTACCTGTCTCTCCCTCCTCCTCCTCCTCTACCTGTCTCTCCCTCCTCCTCCTCCTCCACCTGTCTCTCCCTCCTCCTCCTCTACCTGTCTCTCCCTCCTCCTCCTCCTCTACCTGTCTCTCCCTCCTCCTCCTCCTCCTCCTCCACCTGTCTCTCCCTCCTCCTCCTCCTCCTGCTCCACCTGTCTCTCCCTCCTCCTCCTCCTCTACCTGTCTCTCCCTCCTCCTCCTCCTCCACCTGTCTCTCCCTCCTCCTCTACCTGTCTCTCCCTCCTCCTCCTCCTCCACCTGTCTCTCCCTCCTCCTCCTCCTCTACCTGTCTCTCCCTCCTCCTCCTCCTCCACCTGTCTCTCCCTCCTCCTCCTCCTCTCCCTCCTCCTCCTCCTCTACCTGTCTCTCCCTCCTCCTCCTCCTCCTCTCCCTCCTCCTCTACCTGTCTCTCCCTCCTCCTCCTCCTCTCCCTCCTCCTCTACCTGTCTCTCCCTCCTCCCCATCTACCTGTCTCTCCCTCCTCCTCCTCCTCCTCTCCCTCCTCCTCTACCTGTCTCTCCCTCCTCCTCCTCCTGCTCCACCTGTCTCTCCCTCCTCCTCCTCCTCCTGCTCCACCTGTCTCTCCCTCCTCCTCCTCCTCTACCTGTCTCTCCCTCTCCCTCCTCCTCCTCCTCTCCCTCCTCCTCTACCTGTCTCTCCCTCCTCCTCCTCCTCCACCTGTCTCTCCCTCCTCCTCCTCCTCTACCTGTCTCTCCCTCCTCCTCCTCCTCCACCTGTCTCTCCCTCCTCCTCTACCTGTCTCTCCCTCCTCCTCCTCCTCTACCTGTCTCTCCCTCCTCCTCCTCCTCCACCTGTCTCTCCCTCCTCCTCCTCTACCTGTCTCTCCCTCCTCCTCCTCCTCCTCCTCCACCTGTCTCTCCCTCCTCCTCTACCTGTCTCTCCCTCCTCCTCCTCCTCCACCTGTCTCTCCCTCCTCCTCCTCCTCTACCTGTCTCTCCCTCCTCCTCCTCCTCCTCCAGGCTGATAAAGGATGGTACCATCCTCCGCAGCAGGAGGCCACGGAGCCGCCGCCTCACACGGAGGATGCTGATGTTGACGACTCGAGGCTCGGTCACAGACAGACGGACTGACGGGAGGACTGACGGGGGACTACAGCCCCCGGACCCCCGGACCCCCGGACCCCCAGACCCCGGCCCGTCCCTTCCCGGGCTCCCGGGCAGAACCAGGCCGCGGTCCCGGGCCGCTCGGACCGTGACGTCACCGTATTGTCGTTAGCTGTAGCAGCTAGCCACCGACCGGAGCTAGCAGCTAGCTCGAGGGCGAGAGACGCAAAGCAAGCGAGCCGGTTCGGTCACAGCTCCCCGGCTCTGCCTGGTTCTGTTTGCCCCCCTGACACCCGCCGTGTACCGGGGAGAAGACGTCTTACCTGTCGGTGTCGGCTCGGTGTCGGTGTCGGGTCCAGCGGCGCTGACGACGGTGGCCGCTGTCTGTCAATGCGCGCGCCCGTGGACGATCCGCGCGCTCGACTCCGCTTCCTCACCGGAAACACACCGGGACGATCCGGTTCACTTCGTCCCCTCAGATTTACACCTGACACAACAAAGAACCACAGATTCAACCGAATTATTGATCATTTATTAAAATAAAAAATATTAATAAAACATTAACAACAACAGCTAAATCCATATTTCTAATATTCGTTAAGTAAAATGAATTATTCACGTTTATAAAATGGATCGATTCCCGGAAATGAATCAAGTTTTTTGGGGGGGTTTTTAAATGCACAAAGATAATAGGCTATACAGAATATTTGATCTTAATATTAACCCTTACAAAAAACATTCAAGGCATATAAGGATACATTAAACAAGTGTCAAAAAATAACAAATAAATAATATGCAAAATAAATAATAATAAAATATAATAATAATAAAAAATAAAACAAAATAAAAAGAGGTCATAGAGGTCAGTCCTTTTCCTTTTCATGAGCTTTAAGGAACTCAGGTAATTCTCAACAAGGTCCCTTTTAAAAACAGAGAAAAGTGGTTTCATTTTGCTCCATTTGGATTTGTGGATAAAGAATTTTGTTTGTAGAATTGAATTGAATTGGAAATGTGTTTATTCTGAACATGTAAAGAAAAAAAAATTAAAAATCAACAAAAGAAAATAATGAAACAAGTGGACAGATACCGAAGAGTGATATGTTGTTGCTGAGTGATAACAGTAACAACATAAAGCAAAAAAAAAAACTGTCCACCACTTGATTGCTTTACATGTTCGAAAAGGGGCGAGAAAAAGAAAAACGTATTTAATCTCAGCCCTTCTCCCCAAGTTATTCATCTATAATTAATAATTAATCAGCTTCCTTATTGATTGAAACCTATACTTTAGTTAATATATCTCTACATTCATTACTAATATCGTTATCCTTATCAAAATATTTTTTTTAAATTCTTCAATAAAAATAAATGCATTACCATATAATATATCTTAATCATATCTTATGTTGTCATATACAAACATACATATTGCACATGTACACATACAAACATATAACCACATATATCAACTCCCCAATTCCTAAAATCAAATACCTACAAATATACATTATTATTTACATAAATTGGAAAAACAGGGAAATGAGTGGAGCTGCCCGGTGTCACGGTGTCGGCTCGTCCTCGTTCTCCCCACGAGTGTTCGAGGCATCGCCAGTCGAGCGCCGAGAAATCGTTTTTTGTCGCACTTTTCACACGGTCGAAGACCGAGCAATCGAACTGCAGACAAGTTATTATAAACATAATATTAATAATAATAATATTAATAATAATAATAATATTAATAGTATTAATAATAACATTACATTTTATTCATATACAAGCATCAGTGGTGGAATGTGACTAATTACATGTACTTTATTACTTTTTTAAAAATATGTTCCTTACTTAAGTTTTAATTTTTTTTATAATATATTATGTATACTCAATTTGATATCCTAAATGCATCGTATATTCCAGAAGAAAATATTGCACTTTTTAGTCAGCCTCCGTTTATTTAACCTGCTCTTTATTTATCCTGCATTTAGAAAACAAAAAATTATCAGAAAAAATTATCAGTTTATAAAATACAACAAACTGTTAAAGATTAAACCATTTATTTCTCATCTTGTTTGTATCTGTGGCCTCTTTAAACTTCTCGTGTGGTTTCATTTAAACAATAATCATCAGCCTCAGAGAGACTCGTGAATTAAAACTGTGGAAGAACATTCTTCATAGCACTTATTGCAAAAAAGAAGAAAAGAAATACCTCTAACATGTCAAAGCATGAAAGGGTCAACATGTCAAACCTGAAGAAATGGTTTTCCGTATGTTTTCGTTTCCTGAACATCACAGATGTTTTCACTTCTTTCATTTCCACGTAGGCGGCGTCTGCTCCATCAGCCTCAACACGAGACCTGCTGCTGCTGGAAAACTCCACTCAAACTGAGGCACATTCACAATGTTATGAAACCTGGGAAGATTCCAAATGGTTCTTTGGGTCTTTTTTCTTTCTTCGTGGGGAAAAAGAAACACAGAGAGCAACTCTTTGTTGAAGGATCATGAAGCAGAGGTTCACACGTCCAGAGCCTTTCACTAATAACATCCTGTAAAAATACTCATGGGTACGATTATGATTAAGTATGTTGGTAAAATCAGAAAGGTATTCAAAGTAAATGTACAATGCAGGGGATTTCACATTTTATGTTTTAAGGATGTGGTATTTTCACTACGGATTCGTCTTTTGACTATTTCTTATGAAAATTAAAAATGCTCAACCATATATCCAAGAGCCAAAGAAACTCAAAATTATTCAGGTTTCTCTGAATAAAACAACTTAACCTCACTTTCGAGAATCTGGACCGATGCATTGTGTGGCATGTTTTTGCATTAAGTTGTTAGAATGGTTTCTTTTGTTCTATGAGGATGCATATGAACTCTTAATACATCTTGTACGTAAAATCATATCGGTGAAATAACAAGTAACTTAACGCTTTGAAATAAATGTAGTGCAGAAACTAAAATGTACAATATTCATCTGAGCATCGTAATGGAAAAGAGGAATGAAGTAACTGAGTACTAATGTAACTGAGTAGACCTACACAGTACTTGAGTAAATGTACTGTAGTGGCATGAGAGCGACTGGGAGAGAGAGAGAGGTTCATGTGAAGACAGGATGTGGAGAGACAGACGCTCAGGGATGTGGGTGTTCCAACACAAGACGGTTCACCTTCTCCAGGCACAATGCAGCTATTCAAACTTCTGCTTTTGAAACAGCGACATGCCAAATATAAGTCCTTGTTGCTTTTGCCGCAGCCGATTCATCCTATGGTGCAACAGAGAAGAGAAAACGCTCGACTGGAGGAAAAAAAAAAAACCTTGTTCCCTCGAGACGCTTTGCAACTTTTATAGCCACTGCATCATTTCCTGGAATTGAAAATGAAAACAGAAACGGAGGCAGAGACACACTTGCATATGTATTTGGTTTTTATTGAAGAAGAGAGATATGAATAGGCGGCCTGTTTCTTTTCTTTTTTTTAAGGCACCCCCTCAAAAAAATGTACAACAAAAGCGGAACCATTTATTTTTATTCGGAAATACAAAAATACACATCTCGGCGACTCCAAATCGTAATAAATAGTTAACCATGCGTTCTAACCATAAAAAGGCACAGAAAACAGTCACTTAGTAGTCATTAAAAATGATCAACTACTGTACTTTACCAAAAAATCATCCAGATAGTAATACAGGTGACAACTGTAACATTATATTCCAAATGTGAAAACCACAATACACGTCATATCAGTTAACCTTAGGCAATAAATATGCAAATATGGTTTATACCTACATATATATATATATTTATATATATATATAGAGAGAGAGAGAGATTCTTAGAAATGAAAACTGTGCCATTGTAAACATAATGTAAACCAATGAAATTCACTTCTCTCCCGTTACGTCAGGACCCAGGTCAGAGACTGTGAGGGAGTTTTCCTGGTCGTTTTCTTTAGAGAAACCTCCAACGGGTTTGGTTTGGTTTGACTTTTTGTGTGGGGGGCGGGGGGGGGGGGGGGGACAGGCAGTTTTGCAGCATTTATTTACACGACAGCCGGAAAACACAGCGAAGAAAGGGAGAAACGCTTGTGTGGGAAAGGTCGAGGACGAGACGCAGCTCGAGGAAACCCTTGGGAATTCAGTCTGGAGACGATGGAGGCGACGTGCAGCAACACGGCAGCACCGCTCACACCGACAGGACGGCTTCAACTCAGGGAAACAACCTGCATCCAGAGTTCTGACGCTCGCTGAGGGCCGACTGTCAGTCACCACGCCGCCAGAGGTGAATCTACATCTGCTGACTGAATCGAACTAAAGGCAGAGTTCCGCTTCTGTCTGGGGGAGTGGGAAAGTCTCTGATGGTTGCTTTTCTTAAATTAGTGCCTCATAGTTGCTACCGGCAACCGTATCTTTGGCGATGAGTCGCAGGATGAACAATAGTGCAGACATGAACATATCTTTTTTTTAAAAACTTAGATCTGAATGATTCCTTCACGACAACGTGCAGAACTATAGTGAATATCAAGGTATTAACTCCACTGATTGTCATGAGAAGCTACTGTAACATCAGGCTGCCTGACAATGTGACTCAGGGATGTGAGACTTGATAGACTGCCCTCTGGTGGTACATGAGGAGCAGTACACTCACACACACACACACTCACATTCTGTTATTATTTCAGATTCTTTGACGGGGTGAAAACAACCAACAGCACGAGTAAGAAATGATTCTCCAACTGAGGGCGAAGTAAATGAACAGAGTTGAAATGACGTGGTAAGAAAAATTGTTGGCAATGGAAAGTACACGATTTTCGGACAAGGTCAAATATGCCACTGTTGTAGTACACACACACACACACACACACACACACACACACCCTAACGCACTGCGATACATATTCAACACAACAGTCACGTCTGCCCACTCGACTCATTCACCGACACGGTCCCACCATCATCGTCTTGGAAGCACGGAGGAGCAAAACTACAAACTGAGCGAACCGCTGGAAGAGAAAACGTGGAGTTCCGTAAGAAAAGATGTTTCTGTCCACTGGGGTCTAAACTTGTACATATACTGTATAACCCCCCCACTGAGAAACATCAGGTCAGAAAGCTGCGGAGACAGTATCAAAACGAGGGATAAAATATTGCACCATCATTGGAAATACGACAGCATCATCATCATCTTCATCGTCATGTACAAGAGATTGGAACAAAATCAACTATACACAATTGTTACGGTGTATTATACACAATCCAATGTGTACGTAAGCTGTGGACAAACGCATGTCATGTCAGCAAATATACAAATTCATCAGACTACGACACTTACAAACTCTGTTTGCATACACCGGTATACTGTATGTACAGTGCATATATACGTATGTTTCTATATATTCCTATGGGGACACGTGTGGAGATACCCTGTAATGCCACCAGTCTTAGAAGAAAGGAACTTAAACGTAGTAGCTGAACAAAGCGTTGCAGGCTGCAGATCTGCGTCTCCATGATATATATATATATATATATATATAAATATATTCAAAACCGATATCTAACTCTTATTCTCATTAGTGTTAAATTGCCAAAAGTATTTAAAAAAAAAAGTTGAGGTGAACCGTTAATTCTATGTCTTGATATGAGGATTTTTAAAAAAGTGCCTTTTAAATATTTTCCTAAAAACCAAACCAACAGTTTAGGTTTAGGGGTTAGGGTCCCACCTTAAAGGGGCAGTAAGCGATTTTTTTTGCCTGCACCGGTCGGGGGCTGGAACCCGCAGCCTCGGGTGTACGGGACACGCGTTGGCCGAAGGCGTCATAGAGAGTGTTACCATGGAGACATCATGTTGTTTGTGAGATGGCGACACGTGATGTTTTGGGGACGTCATGCACTGACCACTCGTTGATCTGTGTAACACAACCAGAAATCATTCACCATCAATCGAACGCGGAGCTCCTTGTACTGAACACTTCTGCTCAGTGCTGCGTTCGCACCGGACGCCAGGCGAATCATTGCGCGCGAGGAGATTGAAATAATTGCTGAATTTTACAAAAAAAGCGTTAAAATCGCTTACTGCCCCTCTGACTTGAACAAAGATCTACTGGTCTGTGAAATAAAAGAGTCGCGATTCCAACAAAGTCGCCTCCAATGATCCGTGTTTTTTTCGTAGACATTCACTTTGGTACGTGATTTTTCACATCCACAGAGAAGAGAGCGTGTCAACTTACAGATATTAATTCCACATATTCATACCTCATGAAAACTCCTTATGATATCATCTACCAATAAAAGCACGTTTTTACACTAAATGACTGAGACTATGGCACAAATCATTGACACGTCATTATCATGCAAACAAAATAAATTAAAGCTAGAAAAAAAAAGAAGAGACTTTTGATTTAGACCACAAAGCCGCTCGATGCCGTCAGGAGTTAACGAGACGGCATCGTAATACTTAAGTCGTGTAAAACTTGTTCAAGTGTTATTTAGCACACGGGGGGGAAAAAAAATCCAAGACACCAAATCATGCAATTGAACACGTCTAGGAGTTGAGCAAGCAGAGCATGCGACAGTATCCCACCGTACGAGAACTCCTGATTCGTCCTCCCGGTCTCAGCCGGAACGTCGCGGTGACTCAACTGAGCGGAAACTAAAAACCCCACACTCATGGAAGTCCTGGTTTTGCTACGAGTTTGCTGTCGGACAACTCCGACGGCGAGTTGCCTGCGAACAGGATGGTTGGTTGCATACCTGATTGTGTGTGTGTGTGTGTGTGTGTGTGTGTGTGTGTGTGAGGAATGGTTGTTATCAACTTGGAAATGGCTTCTTTCTTTCTTTTTCCTTGTGGTGAAGATCCGTGACTTCCTCTGTGCGACTTCCATCCTCTTCCCCCTCGCTGTCACTTTGGCACCAAAAGCACAAACAAACATGCTTTTATGTATCTTGTTCACAAACGTCACAAAGGGAGGGAATTAAACATCCAGCTCTCCTCGTTCTCCTCCGTCGCGGCAGGCGGCGTTCCCAAACTTCTTCCACTGGCGTGAGGGGGGGAATGTGCCCCCCCCCCCCTCCGGAATGGCGTCTGCTCAGAATGGGGTTAGAGGTCAACCATGGAGGCCTTGGCCAGGTCTTTAGTTCCCTGGAGGATTCTCTTCATATGACCCACTTTCGATATCCCCAGATCCTGAGGGAGAGTAAGAAGACGGACGCATAATAAAAACACAGAGAGAGAAAAGGTCTTTGCATTGAACATGTCTGATACGAATCACATGTATACCTGATACTTGTTTATGAAGTTTAAAGAGTCATTTAAAGTAACATCAGATGTGTGGGACCAGTGTCGGTGCTTTCAGTCAAATGTAAAGTCAAATGGAGGCTTCTCCAGGTCGTCGTGCTGCCGGTGCAGTGGCTCAGTGTCTGTCTGGATGGGAATGTTCTGGACAAGACTCTGAGGATCCCTCCAGTTTTCCCCTCTGGCGCCACCATGAGCCTCACGTTTGTGCTTCTGACTGAAGCGTCTCGACAGCTACTGGACGGACAGCGGCGGCGTTTGGTCCTGACACGCTGGACGTTGCTCAGAGTAGAATTTTTGAATCGCCGCGTCTCAAAGACGCTGCGGGCGCCTCGTCGATGTCTATTCGACCGTTGCTCCCAGAAAACATGGACCTCCCCTTCGAGTGACGCGATGGATCGATGACCACGTAAACTTGCGTGCGATGGGAATTAGAATAAACTGACGGGGCAACCTCCAGTGTCGTCACAGTCGTAGACACATGGACGTGAAGCTTGTATGTCCTTTCTTTTATTTATCTCAAGAGTTAATTAGTTGCAGCTATAAATCTTGTGGCAGCTTCACCTCTCAGTTCGCTTCCCGCCAAAAAACTCACGTGAACGAACGAGTGAAAGTGTGATCCGCACACACAGGCTATTTACAATCTCCTGTTCGGGCGCCCGGCTCCCAGCCCGACCCGGCCCGGGCCCCTGGGGGCCTCCCCTCTCAGAAGGTGCTCAGTGTTAGTGGGTCACAGCGAGTCTCTTCCACAAAAGCAACGATCAGACAGAAGAAGCCAAGCAGAGCGATGCAGCGAGAGAGAGAGAGGTGGTGGCACAACGAGGGAGGGGGGGGGGACGTCAAACAGGTTAAAGAGCGTCACAGAGGGGACAGAGAGAGAGAGAGACTTGATTGACAGGTGTGTGTGCGCTCCTCGTACCTTCAGGTCCCGCCTCTCCAGGTGCAGCAGCTCTGAGCCTCGGATGTCGTGTCGGATGAAGGAGTCTCTGTACTCGCCCAGACTCAGCTGCTCCAGCCAGACGCCCACCTCCTCCGTGCCCCATCGTTCCACTGCGCGCGCACACGCACACACACACACACACACACACACACACACACACACACACACACACACACACACACACACACACACGTGCGCACACACACACACGGAGCAGAGCAGAGAGAGGCTCAGGACGCCTCACGGGGTGAAAACACACACAGACACACAGACACACACACACACACACACACACACACACACACATACACACACACACACACACACACACACACACACACACACACACTCTCGCACTACGCTTCTCCCACGCACAACCTCACCCATGGACACAAACTGTGGAAAATCATTACAGGAAAACATGAAGGGAAAAAAAGGGTGGTGAGGAGGAGGAGGAGGGGGCGGAGCATCGGAGAGGAAGAGGAGAGGGGAGAGCGGTGGCGGTGGCGGCAGCTGGCGGAAGAGGAGGAGGACAGAGGTCAAAAGGTTTGGTCAGAACAAGACCAGTGGCGTCTTCCAGGGAGACCGGGGAGCATGCAGACTGTCCGACAGACCAGATCGGAGGACACAGAAATAGGAAGTAGGAGGTGAAGGGAGGAAGCATCTGCAGCAACCACACTGGTCAGGAACCAGCCTGCGACGAGAGGAGGCCTCTACCCCTCATCTATATATATAAAAACAAGTTGGAATTATTTCTACCATGTGTAAAAAAAGAAGACGTGGACCCGTTAGAGAGGACTGCTCAACCTGACGCTGAACTTGATCGAATAAGTTTTGAATTTCTGGCTCGTTTGTGTTCAAATGAAAGATTTCCTCGGTGCCGACTCGTTCTTCTCTTGACTCTGTGTCTTCGTTGACGGCTGGATGAGAGCGTGAACGGAGCAGAGGAGGAGGAGGAGGGTGGAGGTGGATGGTTGATGGTTGTGGGATACAACACCTCAAACACACACACACACACACACACACACACACACACTCCTCGTGTTTCTGCTACGCAGCAATACCTTTATGCATGGATGGACTGTAGTGTTCTTTGATGCTATAAAAATAGGGTGAAGCGTCATGATTGACAGCTGAGACTGGCTCGCCATTGGTCGACGGTGACCTCGATACCGTGGCTCCGCTCCTCCATCACGACTGCACATCTGGCCCCCAAATGACGTCACCACCAGCGCAAGACGGCGGCGGCGCCCCCAAATATTTTGGCTTCCGTGCTTGTGCAGTGGGAGGAAGTGGAGACGCGTCGGCCATCTTTGCGCACAGTCATCGGGTTTAATTGCCACGAGTAATCTGAGTATATATGGTGATGTATTTGTTTGTCATTCGCTGCCGTCCTTTCAAATTTTAAACAACTCATGGAATGAAGCTGAAACGTTGACGGGCAGCGTGAATGATGTTGCCCCGTTAGGACGGGACGGACTCGGACGGATGGATTCTCCATCCTGAGCAGACCGAAGCAGCCGGCTCTGTCCGGTCTGTTCACCTCTGAGGGGGAGAGAGACGCGGGCGCGGCCCTACCTGACTGAGGGCTCGTCTTCTTGGCGGCCTTCTCCTTCTTGAACTTGGGCACAATGCGAAACATGCTGCTGCGACTGTTCCTCTTGCCGTAACCCAGAGAGTGGTCCTGGTACATAAGCACAGTCAACCTATAGCCTTTCATTTAGCCACTCAGCTCTCGCGTTACCTGGAGCCACGTTACAACAAAGACATGCAACACTCTATATGTGTAGATAGCTTTCAGTCGTCAGTCCATCTGGTGTGTGTCCGCTGCCCCACAAAGGCAAAAATGTAATAACTACACTTCATATTGTTCAAAAGTTTGTTAAAAGCTGTATCTGACTTCCTAACATCTGATTTACTTCATGAAAAATACACTTAAAATGATTTACTTCATGGTAAAGTACATCAAGTTGTCAGTTTAAAAGTAAAAGTGATGTTGTTGTGTAATTCATGTGATTCATTCACCACCGTGCGATGTGAGGAACTAAACTGCAGGACTGACGAAAATGTGGGCTTGTGTTCTTTGTTCCCGTGTGGCAGCAGCACGTGTCCGTGCTCGCTCTACGCGTCCGTGTCTGGCGAGGCCGCTCACCTCCTCGTCGTTGGGCTGCAGGATGTGGTAGAGCCACGGGATCTCGCCCAGTTTGCCCATTTCCAGCTCCACGCTCTGCAGAGCGCCGGACAGCAGCTCCTCCTCCGGAGGGTCCAGTTGCTGCAACGTGGGAGGAAAAACAAGCAGAGATCAGCTACACGCAGCGTGGCGCAGGGGAGAAGGATGAAACCAATAAGAAGGAAGAACATGAGAAGAATCTTTACCAGAGAGACTCTGCCCAACAGAAGAGACTCGGTCTCGTTGTACAGAGCCTTGACGGTGCTCGCCACTTCGATAGCCGTGTTCCTGGCCAGACTCTGGAAACACGGCCGAGACAGTTATTTATTTAAAATCGTGCAGCACGCACACAACAAACAGAGCATAATTCATATCACAAAGTCTGGAAGGCGTTTGAATAATTTATCTTCGGTTCATAGCAGCAATCGATCAAACTTGTTCATTTTAATATATGAAACAACATCAAAACAAACTGAAAAGCAACTATACTTTTGATTTCATTATTTTATGCAGACAAACGTAAAATCTAAAATATTAGCCTTTTAAAGAAAAATTACATTTTTATAAATCACTAAATTAAAAACAAAGGACAAACAATAACATTACACTGAACAAAAGAAATCATCTTTGTCTTGGTTATTTATTTTCAATATTTGAACCAACGTTATATAGAACAACATTGGTTAATAATCCTAATTTCATGTTTTCATATTAGCTTTTAAAATAAATCCTGTAATGAACCGGCAAGCCAATGATGGAGATGTGGATTGAACTCATCTTCAAATCCAAAATGCAGCAACGTCTCAATGTTCAAGAGAAAAACGACGTGTGTGTTTGAAAACTAACCTCTGGAAACTTGGGGTGTGTTTTGTTGATGGCGTGTGACGCGGCGTTGACGGCGTGGGCCAGCTCCTGCTCTAAAAGCCCGTTGGTCTTTGCAGCCTCGCATATCCTGCGATTAGACGAGACCACATGTCAGGCGTCGTATTTTCTATAAAAAGCCCCTTGGACGTCTGGAGCGACGGCCTGATATCCACGCTCACCTCGTGATGAGCTCCTCTGTGGCTCGGGCGCACATCTGCACCAGGGCGGCCTCCTCCTCCGTGGCCAGATCCACAGACTGCTGCGGGTAGAGGTGAGGCCGCAGAGGAGCCTTGTCGTACTTCAGCTTGTCCTCCCAGGACTTCAGCGTGTTCTCGAACGCCTGCAGCGGGAAATCACGGGGTCAGTGCGTCTTTTAAAAGCAGCAGTTGTAAGAGATTCATCCACCTCCCACCCTTGTGTTCCCCCCGTTGCTCTCTGGGCCTCACCCGGTCTCTGGTGAGCATCTGAGCCCGGTTCTTGTGCTGGATCTTGATGACCCCGGGCGGCTGGATCCAGGCCTCGCCGTCCACCTGGATGGGAACGCCCTCGTCGCCCAGGATGGTGATCTTCACCGTCCGACACTAATTCAAGGAGAAAAGGAGCGTTAATCACAGTAACATCTTCCTCCGGAGCGCACGTATTTGTTTTTATAGTGCGTGCGCTCTCACCTGTGCTATGCGGTGGTGCTGCAGCTTGATGACGCGGGACACTGCCATCTGCATGCTCCCGAACACGGCCACGACCTCCAGGATCTTATCGTCGAACGACGGTGCACAGAAGATCTACAGAGGAACACAATCACCGCATTCAGGTTCTGTCGCGCGCAACGCCATGTTGCATCGGTTGACAGAAAACAGAATCATCAAGCCAATAGGACGGCGATGTTCTGTAGTTTATGGTACGAGGCGGCGTCTGCCAAAGTACGCAGAGAGAAACAAAGACAAACAAAAACAACAACAACGACAAAACAACTGCCTGACGCCAGGATGAAATGATGGTTGTCGTGCGGAGCCTCGGCCACTAGGTGGAAACCAAGACACGTTAATCGGGACGCTCTGCACTTTTCTGAGAGGACATTTCCCCCGATCGTGACTCGTCGTGTCTTCTAGTGATGTTTTCAAATGAACTCAAACTTTTATTTAACAGCAAAAAGATCAACTGCAATGTGACCAACAGTGTAAGACGGAGCCTCGATCCAGGAAAAACGTTCCTGAGACGTGAGTCATGGAACGGGATGCTGGAACCCTACACGGAGCTCGGAGGTGAACATGCTACTCACGTCGTCCTCCTTGGTGCCGCCCCAGAAGTTGGTCCCGCCCGCGTAGCTGGGGATGTTCAGCACGGCGATGCCCTGCAGGCTCGGCAGCGGGATGTACTGACCGTCGCACTGAGGGTGAGGAGAGAGAGCAGAGATCAGCTGGGGCAGGAGCTCTCATCAGCATCTAATCTCACACATTTCACTAAGATCTATTTTTAAAAAAATGACCATTTCACGTGCCAGAAAAGGTTTTTCCTCTTTTCTCATCTGTAACATTTTTCCTCTCATATTTCTGCCCCCTAATGTTTCTGATGCTTCTCTTCAATCCGTCATCTTGTAAAAGCACTTTGTTTAAAAAAAATAAAGAATAAAGTTACTTGTTATGACTGTGTGGTTCCACTCTCGTGATCATTAAAGCAGTTTAATGCCTTTTTGAAATGGCTTAAAAATGTACCAGCCTCAAAAAGCCATTAGAGCATTTTCTACTTCTCACAATGTGGTTTTTCCAAACACCACCTGACCACATGAACTCACCATCCGCCGGGCTGAGTGTGGCTCTTTTCGTTAATGGTTTTTTTTTTTAAACTGGAGA
>NC_061528.1:1807500-1867500 GCF_022379125.1 Scophthalmus maximus
AGAACACTCACACGTCACGGCCTCCAGCTCCTTGGTGTCCTCGTCCTTCTCGCTGTCCCGGTTCTCCTCCTCGCTGTCCTTCCTGAACTCCAGGGGCGACGGCAGCTCCGTGTCCTCCGTGTGGTCGTTCTGCTCGTCCACCACTGAGCGGGAGAGGGAGAGAAGACGACGACGACGATGATGATGCAGTGTGATTTATTCATGTACGGTTTCATCACCACAAGTTTTCCCTCTGAGGTTTTCGGGGTTCCTACATATCTTTTTCCCAGACTCAAATGTACAGAGTTCACTGTAGATTTTTCAGACATTATTTTATCGTCCGAGTCAAAACAGCTTGATGTTGATGAAGTGAATATTATTATGTAAATTAATCATTTTAAAATCCAACTGTTAACATATCACATTCTGTCTGTGTCTGTTATTATGTTGCACTTGATACAGTCACGATATTAAATATTGATACTTCCAATTCTGACGTCACCTGTTCCAGGACTGATCCTCATATATAAATACTGATATTTAAACTCAATCATTTCGGGTAAAGGTGTACTTATCATCAACAGTACAAAGTAACCATCTTAATAATATCCGGTTGAGAGGAACTACTTTTCCTTCCGCCGGTCACAGTCACATGTGAACTCTACTCTGTAGATACAGCAGTGACAGGTACTGTACAGAGAGTGAGTTGCTATGGCGATCTTGATCACTGATTCACTAGACGAGAGAGATTGAGACGGATCGTTAGTTATTATAGAATCTTTTGGATTCACCTCTGCTTGGACTTCAGTCTGGAAACTTTTCTTTATTCCAAACTTATCCAGACCTGGGAATCAAATTCCTCACTTTTCCACACTGCGTAGGAACCCTGAGGTATGATCCTCCAGCAGTTTGGATACTTGAGCTCACTAGTATCACTCTGATGTTGACAGTAAATCCCCCAACAGCAGACAACAGGTCTGTTTTTCCCTCAGCGTGTGTTCACCTCGCTCCGCCTGGTCTATGATCTGTCGCACGGCTTTCTTCAGACTGTTGGCCCGGAGCATCAGCTGCTCCCTGCTCCTGAACAGCTGGTGGACGGGTCCTCCTCGTCGTCCTTTCTCCGTCTCCTCCTCCTCCAGCTTCCCCTTCAGCTCCGACAGACTCTCCTCGCTGGCCTCCTCCTCCTCCTCCTCCTCTTCCTCCTCCTCCTCCTCCTCCTGCTCCTCCTCCACGATGGGAGGGGTGGAATGTGGGAGCGGAGGCAGAGCCTGGCACTCGGCGTTGAGGGTGTGGAGGAGCGAGTCCAGCTTCTCGTTGAGGATGGCACACTGGACACAAACAGGACGGATGTGCAGCACGTGAGCAGAAGTTCAAGTTTCACGATGGGGCCGACCCTTCGGGACGATGGTGACGACCAGACTTACTTTGAGCGACATGGTGTCGCACTCGTCTGCGTTCTCCGCACTCTTCTCGTAGGCTTTCCCCACTTTGGCAACAAAGTCCTTCACCGTCTCACACAGGATCCTGGGAAACAGGAAGTAGACGTGAGACATTTGTGGTCAAATGAATGAAATAAGAAAATGAAAAGATGAGTTCTGTCAGAGGCCACTGCAATATTTTTTATAATAATAAAACATATATATATGTATTGGATGGGTTCTATTTAATATATATCCTTGTAGCTCATGCAGCACATCAAACTATATTTTAGAATCATTTCACCAATCAGGGCAGTTGCCCTTTAAATTTTCACAAAGTCAATTGCCGAAATGTACGTTTGCAAAAATCAGTGTTGTGTTTTTTTGCAGATGAAACGTGGACGTGGGTGAATTATTAGTTTGTATTCTGTGATATTTGGTATTCCGTGTTGTTGGCTCTGCTGCCTGTTGTTCAGGGTGTCGCTCACTTGGCGGAGGAGATGACCCCCGAGTGCTGCTCACAGTTCAGGATCTTCGTGAGATGAGCAGCTACGGAGTCTTCGTAGGCAGAAATGTGAAACTGGAGAGAAATAGATTTTAAAAAACACATTTAAAAAAGTATGTTTTACATAGAGAACACCATATTTGGACTAATAAGCATAAATTCATCTAAGTTTTTCTCATTCGTACTGGAAATGCTTGCGACTAAGGATTATTTTCATCATCGATCTTTCTGTCGATTCTTTTCTCCATTAATCCATTAGTTGTTTGGTTGATAAAATCTCATTAAAAAAGTGAAAAATATTGTTTGTGTTTCGCAAAAACCACCAAGATGATGTTTCGTTTTGTCCACAAACCAAAGATGTTCAGTTGACTGTCACAGAGGAGCAGAGAAACCAGAAGATGTTCACATTTAAGAAGCTGAAATCAAAGAATTTAGACTTTTTCTTCATAACACTACTAAACGATTATCAAAAAGAGTTGGCGATTCATTTAGTAGTGGATTACTAATCGATTAGTCGTCCGTTGGCTCTGTTCCCTACCTGGCAGTCGTCGGTGCCCTCCGGCGTGGTGGGGCAGCTGTGCTTGGGCGGGATCTTGATCTCGTAGGTCATGATGCTCCAGCGGTCCAGCATCTTGGTGCTGGCCCGCTCCAGCTTCTCCAGGATCTGCGGCAGCTGCGTGTCGTCGTCGCAGGACGGGCCCCAGCCCAGGACGCGCGCCAGGTCGTTACCCGTGCCCAGCGGCAGCACCCCCAGCTGGCACTGGAACACATGCGAGGGGGGGGGGCTTTATTTGGCATCGTCGGGGAGTAAACGCCGGCGGTGGCGTGTGTGTGTGTGTGTGTGTGTGTGTGTGTATAATGAGCGTGTGTCTTTATGTATGCTGCCAGCAGCAAAGGCAAAAAGCTCAAACTGGCACATTGACCAAAGACACAGAGATGTAACGTATGAAATACATGATCATGCAGAGTTTTCTGTGTTTTACCTGTTTGTGCAGATTGAGTTTGTCGATCTCGGACAGGACCCAGCCCACGCTGCCGTCGCCGCCGCACACCAGGATACGGAAGTTGTCGAACTTCTGAAACAGGCGCAGACTGACAAAGACGCACAAACATTTTTATTTCCACATGAAATGTCTCGTATGCGTATTTATGGATGTGTTCATGTGTCTGGACAGCTGGCGTGTTTGCGTTGCTCACCCGAGGTGCGGCCCGCCGTTGACCAGGTCGAAGACCTGCGCCGGGTTGAGGAGCTGCTTGAAGCGCCGCAGGAACTTCACCCCCTGGTTGTCGCCACTCTTGGAGTTGACGAAGACCAGGAGGGGGCTGGCACAGGACGGGGGGCAGGTGGCCTTCCAGAAGCCTGACGAGAGACGAAGGCTTGTTAGGGAGAGAATCTTATTACGCGTCTGATTTGACTGAACTGTCCCTTTACACGCTGTGTAACCGCTGGACGAGTGTGAGACTGAGACTGAACAACACGGGAGCACAGCACATGTCAAAAACACGTTTTTGCTCCGTAGTGGAGCTGGAACACACACACACACACACACACACACACACACACACACACACTGATCTGTGGAAGGTAACGCCCCCCCCTCTGTGTTGACAGGTTTCCTCCGTGTGGCACTGCCATCGTGCTCCGTCACTGGTTCCGTCTTCTCGCTAAGCTCCGTCTCCCCTCTTCGATTTTATCCCCCCCACTCTCTTTCTCTCTCTCTGTGTGATCTTGTCAGAGAAGGATGGATGGAGGGAGGGGAAGAGGAGGAGGGGAGACGAGAGGAGGGGAGAGGAGAGAAGGGAAGGGGGAGTCACGACGCTCCGGCACGTGCTACAGTCTGCTGCCCCCCCCCTCCCTCCCTCCCTCCTCCCCTCAGCCAATTACAACCGACCCCCCCTCCCCTCCTCTTCCCAGCCTGCATTTGGGCAGAGGGGGCCTGGCACGTGAGGAGCGAGTGAAGGGCAGAGAGAGAGGAGGGGAGAAGTGAAGGATTATATTCTGTTTACGTCTTATCCTCCTCCTTTCATCTGGATTCCCCATCCTCCTTTTTCTCTGACTCTTTTTTTTTATCCCTCCACCAATCAGCCGACGTCAGTGTGTGTGTGTGTGTGTGTGTGTGTGTGTGTGTGGTTGTGTGTGTGTGTGTGTGTGTGTGTGTGTGTGTGTGTGTGTGTTTGATAGGCGTCAGCAACAGTAATGCAATCACAAATGCTTATCTGAGTCTGTCTCACAGGTGCCGATCTCCATCTACAGTTGCTCTGGCAAACACACACACACACACACACACACACACACACACACACACGCTGGCGCACACACACACATACACACACACGGGAGACACTTGAACAGACAGAAGGGCACAGAAATAAAGAAGAGAAGCAGAGAGCGCCTTGAGAGAGACTCCGACTGAGCTCTTCTTCTTCTTCTCTGAGTGTGTGCGTGTGTGTGACATGCAATTACAATTCCTCTCACACTCGCACCTCGCCTCCTCCCGGATCTATTTTTACGTCCGTCAGAGAAGGTGTGTGCCGACCTGTCAGACGGAGCTATTTTTAACCTTCGTCGCAGCCAATTTCCCCGGGGCACAAAAAAACCAGAGACTCGTTGCTTTTCCTGCAACACGACTGTGAACGACGAGCGGGAAGATAATGAGCAACTATGTGGATTTGACGCGTGAGACCGTTCACCTGGGAAAAGTAACAGTACTGTCGTTTTCCTAAAACATCAGCCGACCAAACGTGGATGAAGTGTCATTAATTCACCTCTAAAAAAATTAGTGATTGCTCATAGGGACCGTCCGGCATCAACCTCTGACCCTGTGGAGTAAGTCAGCGTTATTGATTGTACGTGTGTGTGCGTATGTGTGTGTGTGTGTGTGTGCGTGCGTGCGTGCGTGTGTGTGTGTGCGTGCAGGGGGTTTTCCTACCGTCCGAGTCGATGCTGTTGAGCGCCGTCGGGGGAATGATGGAGACTTTGCACTGACCCAGAGGACACTTGCGAGGGTACAGGTCCATACAGGCCGTGTGCACCTAGAGGAACCACGACAACAAAGGGAAACGTTTTATGATTCACGACTTTATGATCTTCTCCCTCTCGTACGAAAAAACACAACAGAAATAACAGGCGGATGCTTTCTGCCCTTTGCAGGAAGAGAACGATGATGAAATAAGAATAAAATGAAACGTGACCAATCATCGTATGATACTGGAAAACTGTAAAAAAAAAGACTTAATCTACACATTTACACACATACATCATAAAATATGTCTGAAAACAGGTGAGACCGAAGGCTACAAGTATTGAATCCTGAAGCTCTGACGAAAGAAGCTGTGGGGAAAAGTGTGTATGCATCATCTCGTCTGATGGAAAAACATCGCTGAAGAATTCCCCACTTTCCAACATGAAATATGAGTTTTGTTGCAACATGCATGTACACGTCCAAACAAAAACACACTTCCATCAATCCGCTGCTCTTCATGCGCCAGCATCTTAAATTCAAACGATCGCTCTCTCTCTTTAGGGATTTTAATCCCTACTGGAATCCCAGTGACCCATCTCAGCGTCTAACGTTCCTGTGGTGCAAAGTGTGACGCACCATGGCTTTGCACCAGAGGCAGCGCCAGTCCTGCAGCCTCAGCACGCTGCCGCACGTCTTGTCGCACACGGCACACTTGGCACTGACGGGCAGGTTTCCCTCCAGCCACTGGTGAGGCATCGCAATCTGTCAACACACACACACACACACACACACACACACACAAACAAACACGGTTCAAGAGATGGGAAGTCGCTCACAGAGACTCCGTTCCTTCTCTGAGAGTTTTCCACGAGCTCCACGGAATCAGCCAGTGGACGCATATGGAAGCTCTGCATCAATATATACGTTATGTCTTTGAAATTAAAACGCACCCCATCCTCGTCTTCGATGATGTCCTTCCCGATGGAGGCCAGCGTCGTCCACTTGCAGTTGTTGGTGGCTCGGACCGCGCAGCGTTTGTGGGCTTTGAATTTGCAAACTGGAAAAAAAAACATGAAACATTCAATAATTAGGTTGTGAATGTAAAACCCCCGCATGACGTCGCACATGAAGTCTATGGAGGCCGACTGTACGCATGAGGAGGCGATCCCCCTTCTTCTGCTTTAATGAGCTTGATGCAGCTTTACTCCGAATCAGAAATTCAAAATGAGAATTGTAAACACACAGCGTTTCTGACGGGAGACGTACGACACACGGGGGCAGATTGTTCTCTCGCCTGGTTCTGGAGGCACTTAGTCCGATCATGAATAATGTCTGCAACCTGCTCTGGGGAACTTTTGCTTCCAGCCAACTGCTGCTACACAACACACACACACACACACACACACACACACACACACACACACACACACACACACACACACACACACACACACACACACACACACACACACACACACACACACACACACACACACACACACACACACACACAATCCTGTCATTAGTACAATCTCTACGCCAGATATATACAAATTAAGTCAGAGTCATATCCGGGAGCAACAATCGATGTTTCAGTCTTGTCTCCCACTAAATGCTGTTAGAGAGCATTAGCAGAGCATTAAGAGAATTCAGAGGACATGATGTTAATGGCCGGGCCGCCGAACCTGGAGCGTTCACAAACCAGACCGGGAAGAAAAGAAACAACAACACCAACAACAACCACCGTGTGTGTAGACAGAAAGGCAGAGGAGTGTGTGTGTGTGTGTGTGTGTGTGTGTGTGTGGAGCGCGGATCAATCCCCACCGGTCGTCGTCCTCCACAGGAAATCGAAGGGAAACTTAAGCTGATTGCTGTGAAACCGTTCGGCTGCTCCGGACGTTTAACAGAGACACTCTCTTCTCTGCTCTGCGTCTCTCCGTCGTCCTCGCTGATTGTTCCGTCTCCTGTCCGACCGTACATCACACTGAGCGCCATAAATCTCACGAGTCAACCAAACAAATATGCACTGCTGATCGTTTACGCGGAGAGCATTAGAGATCATCTCGATGAGGTCAGAGATCCATTAACTGACTCGTGTCCACCGGGAACCTCGACTCGGAACGTCCAAGTTGTAAGTTGCGAGTTGTAATTCCGAGTTCCGAGGTGTAATGGAAAGCAGCATCACCAACCCCGTATTACAAATCCAAGATGGCTGCTCCGTGAATCAACAGTTCGTGAAAGGCCATACAGCAGGTGTTGTTTTTTTACAGTTTATCCGCACTTCTTTCTCATTTTGCTCATTAAATTTGCCGTACACACTAGTACTGTCAAATTGCCGTCTGTGGACGTGTTACTGCGACGTTAGTATGCGTGGAACGCCGCGTAATGCGTTATTACGAAGTGGCTCAATGGCCCCCAGGCGTCCATCTTGTTCTTTCGACTTCCGACCAAATGTGCAACTGGAGCGCAATCAACTGGGGTCGTTCGGGTGTGACGTCATCCCGAGCTCGGAAGTCGGGGGGGGTGACTTTTTATCCGACCTGGTTCGTTCCAGTTGCAATTTCCGACTTGAGATCCGTAAATCTGACTTCTGAGATTTTAATGGAACGATTAACAAGACTTGCGAATGGAACGCAGGGTCAGCATGAGTTTTGATGAAGGCCACGCAATCTCAATTGCATCTTCCTATCGTTGGTTGAATGTGTGTGTGTGTGTGTGTGTGTGTGTGGAAGTGGCTTCATGCCATTGTAATGACCTGGTCTTCTCTCTCCCTCTCTCTCTGTCTCCATCTCTTTCTCTTGCCTCCTGCTCTTTGCTCTCGTTGTAGAGGATAATGAGCGCTGGGTGAAGAGGCTCTTACCGCCGTCCACGCGTTAGCACCGAGCGCACGTGCACGCACTGACACACACACACGCACTCACGCACGCACGCACTCAGCGGAGGAACATTAGCAAAATTAAAATGAGAGGATATGCTGAGGCATTACACCAGATGAAAGAAGGAAAAAAACTGTGTTAACCCCCCTCATCTTAGCCCACACACACACACACACACACACACACACACACACTTCACTGTTCTCTCACAGATCAGGCGAGGTGATGCGGCGTCAAGCACAGGTTAACACTTCTTCAAACCGTCCACCTGACACACACACACACACACACACACACACACACACACACACACACACACACACACACACACACACACACACAGCGTGACATCAGAAGCGTACAGCTAACACCGCACATACGCTCATACGTCTGTGCGGCATTCACAGCTGTTTCAGCACCATCACTTCTCCTCCTCCGCCTCCAGCTCGACAACAGCTTCGCCGCCCCACGACCCCATTTTAACCAAGACTCTCCAGCTTTATCCAACCTGCTCCACTTGGTACAGACGACTTCAATGACTCACAAGTGCTTATGAAACAAAAAAAAATCATATACCCCCCAGTGCCTATAGATGTGCCACATCATTCACACAAAGAGAAGGAAGTCTTATGTCACAGAAGAAAAAGAAAACGCAGTGTGTAACTAGAGCTGCAACAAAAGATTGTTTTCATTATCGATTCATCTGTCGATTATTGTCTCGATCAAACGATTCATCGTTTGGTCCCAAGAAACAGTGAAACATGTCGATCGTATTTCTCAAAACTCAAGATGATGTTTTGTTTTGTACACACAGCAAAGATATTCAGTTCACTGTCACAGAGGAGCAAAGAAACCAGAACATATTCACATTTAAGAGGCTGAAATCAGAGAATTTTTCTTTGAACCGATTAATGGATTATCAAAATAGTTGGCGATTCATTTAAAAGTCGATTAACATACAGTAAACACACACACACACACACCTGTGTGTCAATGCACACACACGTGCACATCCACATGGACAGTTGCTATAGTGTTCGTTAACCTCGAATCATGAACAAATTAATACAATTCTTTTCTAATTTTAATCGCACGTAAATGGGGCTGCAACTAACCATTATTTTCATAATCGATTAATTGATTCATTGTTTGGTCCCAAAAAACGTTGATCTTGTTTCCCCAAAACTCTCAAAAGTATGTATTGTTTCGTCCAAACACCAAAGATATTAAGTTTCCTGTCACAGAGGAGCAAAGAAACATTTTATTCACATTTCAGAAGCTGAAATCAGAGAATTCTGATTTTTTTTCTCCATAAAAACTTCTTGAACCTAATAAAACGATTATCCAAATAGTTGGCGATTAATGTAGTAGTCGATTACTAATTGATCAATGGATTACTTGTTGCAGTGTTCATTAGTGTTCGTGTGCGTGTGCGTGCGTGTGTGTGTGTGCGTGTGCGTGTGCGTGTGCGTGTGCGTGTGTGTGTGTGTGTACCTTCGCAGGAGAGGCCGTGGGACGTGACCCCAGACAGGCTGTCCTTGCAGACGTTGCAGAAGGTGGGCCGTGCGTGGGAGCAGGCGTACCAGTTGTGCATCCCTGAGAAATGTTCCACATTAAACTGTGCCGTCTGGCGAAGGGAGAGGTTAGAAACAAGAAGGTTGGCAGCGCCGGGATTGTACACTCACAGAAGAAGCAGCACTACATCATCATCATCACGCTAACAAAGTATACACTGACATACGGTGAGAGTTTTGAATGAGTGAATTCATAATGATCTCAAGCGGCACAATTGATCAACATGAAAAGTAAAAGTATATCACAGTTCTCCTCTTTCCTGTAGCAGACACAAACTAACACCTGTTCATATTCACCTTCAATCATTCCTTGTGTATTAGCTTTCCCACTAATAATGATTCCCTTAAAGTCCCTCTTCCCAAAAAAGTGTTGTTCTTCTGTCTCTGTCCTCTCACATGTCTGACGTCGACTACAGCGACTTGCGTCTGGTGTTTTCACATTCCTCTCCTGGAGGAGGGACATTTCTGTGTTCCACTTCTCTGCAATTTGGAATTCAAACGAATCCTTTTCAAGCTAGATTTGGTACGTCACAAATACAGAAAACCAATGGCTGTCCAATATGCAAATGTGAGGCAAAGAAACCAGAAACTTCCAGTGCCGCAGAGCCAGCGAATCACGAGAGGACGGCAGGTGTGTCAGCAGACAGTTAGCATTAGCATTTAGCATCCACGAGAGAGGTGTCAGCAGACAGTTAGAGTTAGCAGTTAGCATCCATGAGAGGGCGGCAGGTGTCAGCAGACGGTTAGCGTTAGCATTAGCAGTTAGCATCCACGAGAGGACGGCACGTGTGTCTGCATACAGTTAGCGTTAGCATTGGCACTTATCATCCACGAGAGGATGGCAGGTGTGTCAGTAGACAGTTAGCATTAGCATTTAGCATCTACGAGAGGACGACAGTTAGCATTAGCACTTATCATCCACGAGAGGATGTCAGCAGATGGTTAGCGCTAGCATTAGCACTTATCATCCACGAGAGGACGGCAGGTGTGTCAGCAGATGTTAGCGTTAGCATTAGCACTTATCATCCACGAGAGGACGGCAGGTGTGTCAGCAGATGATTAGCGTTAGCATTAGCACTTATCATCCACGAGAGGACGGCAGGTGTGTCAGCAGATGGTTAGCGTTAGCATTAGCACTTATCATCCACGAGAGGACGGCAGGTGTGTCAGCAAATGGTTAGCGTTAGCATTAGCACTTATCATCCACGAGAGACCACATCATAAATATTCATGGTCTCAGAATTCCTCGATGACCGAGAGAGAGTGGATGGTTTCCAGAGGTAAACAATGTAAAAAACTAAATATTAGGCAAAGAAGATTATTTTTGATGTCGTTTACTGTAAACGCGTGTGGACGTCGCGTGTGCGCTGCCCCCTGCTTCACTTCCATAAGTACCCATTTTTTGTAACAGGTACTTGTACTTGTATAAAGTAGGACGCCCAAGATTCTTTCGCGCCGGGAGGAGACAGTAATGAAATGCTGTTGTGTGTTGACATCTTGGCAGAGGGGGGTGTGTGCGCTCTTGGGGGTGCTGCTGCATTGCAGTGCAGTAAAAAAAAAAAGAGGGGCGAGGGGAAGGGGGTCTTATATAAGACTTCTTCTAACAAATAAAAAAAAGGACATTCAAATACAGCACTGCCTTTTTTTTTTTTTTTTCTTCCTGCGTGCAACACGTCCAGGATCTGTACACTTGTCTTTTTTAAGACTCTTCCAGTAACGCTGGATTACAAAGAAAAAAATGCTTTAAAATGGACGGTGGACAGAGTCGCTCCGTGTTTATGTCATGAAGCGGAAAGTGACGTGTGTGTGTCTCTGCCCGCGGATGTGTCCACTGGGCACCTGTGTGCGCTCGCTGGCTGCGCCGGATCTCAGCAGCGGCGTGTTTTTTCGGGTCCCCTGTCACCTGCAGCGTCGATGCAACTCTTATTCCCACTGGGCTTCACTCATCTACGGACACTTTGTACCGTCACAAACCAAACAACACTCACTCACAGGAACGACGTCCTCGTTTGGGAATATTTGGGGGAATAAAAATCTCCTGATGATTTGCTGAGAGAAAAACCTCATAAACTGCTTTAATGTTCCTGCAACACTACGTCTTAACACGCTCTCTTTCCTCTTCCTCTTCCTCTTCTCCCTCATCATCATCACACACACACACACACACACGTGAACACACACTGGCTGATTGCGGAGGGGCTCTTACCTCGTAGTGCTCTCTGGACTGGACGGACTTCAGCGAACTGATCCAGTCCTCCATCTCCTTCCTGTTCTCGGCGCAGAGGATGAGCCGTCGGAACGGAGTGATCACCTGCAGGGACGAGATGAGACGCGTCCGGGGGGGGTGAGAGGAGCGAGGCACAATAATAACTGAGGCAAAAAAGTGAGAGGGAGAAAGGGAGAAAGGGTGACAGAGAGAGGGGTGGGTTTTTTCCAGGGGCTTTTTCCCTCCTCAGCCTGCGGAGCCTCTGCGAGGAGAGAGAGCGACCGACTCGGTCTTTAAGGGAAAGGAGAAAGGATGAGCAGCCTCCTCCCTCCCTCCCTCGTCCCTCTCTCTCCCTCTCCCTCCCTCATTAACTCCGGCTCACTTATTCCCTCACACCTTCCCGAGTTGGTCTTTTCCTTCCTCTCTCCCTCCTCTCAGCCCCTCTCTCGTTCTCTCGCTCGAACCTCTTCACGCGTTGAGGCAGATATGTGCTGACAGGCGAGGCGCCTCACTAAAGGCTAAGAGCTTCTCTCTCTCTCTCCTCCCCTCTGATTGTGTGTGTGTTTAAAAGACAAGTCTCCCTGTAGATAACCCCGCAGACACACAGCACCCTCTCATCACTCCATCACTTATTCATGCTCCCTCCTCTCCTCTTTCTCGTCATCCCCTTTGTAAAACTCATCGTGTCCTAATGTTTATCTACGTTCACCTCAGCGGGAGGAAGTGAGGTTGGATACAGGCACACACACACTCGCACACACACACTCGCACACACACACTCGCACACACTCGCACACACACACTCGCACACACACAAACACACACAAACACACACACACTCCTTCGCCAAACCAAAACACTATCTCTGAACCTTAACCTCAACCAGGACCTCAGCCTCATTAGGATCAAGCCTTGCTCTCCATGAAGACTTGTGGTCCTGACGAAGATGGCGCTCACCCTGGAAATGGTCCCAAAGTGCGTACACACACACACACACACACACACACACACACACACATGAACATCATCTAAATGTAATATCACACAAATCAATATTCATATCCGGCATCGATGGCGATGTTTCTTTCCCTCGAGGAGAAATGCTATCTATGATTCACCACGCACAAACAAGGTAGTAAAAGTTTGGTAAATTAAAGTTTGATGACTTTGCCAGAAATGAAAACAGCTGTGGTGGGCGGGGCCTGTGTTATTTCGAGTGCTTTGGGTACCTGAAAAGCGCTTTATCAATTCAATATTATTAGTATTATTATTATTATTATTATTTTTATTTGCATATCATGAATCTTTATAATCTCAGAATTGCAGAGATGAAAAGATGCGAGTGAAGGTTTCGCAGCAGTTGAATGTCCAATCAGAAACAGTAGAATTACACGTTCGGTGCAAAACCAGATTGCAATCATGAACCTACTTGTGTGAAGGCACATGAAGTGGAGCAGGGTTACGACACTCAGAGCATAACTCTCCCGATGTGTCATAGTTATTAAGGCGGAAATAGGAAAACTCACTTTAATATTCACTACGCAATTTTATTTTTTACCTACTTGAGCAAATACACTTGTAACACTATTTACATTTCTTCACCTGGATTAAGTTTCATTCTAATATAAATTATAATTAATATAAATTGATTTTTTTTTCTATAACAGCGGTTCACATTGTTAAACGTATTCCTTCTGAAACTCTCTCTCCTCTGCATACAATTGTTTTCTCAGCCGTTAATCACAATACATTTTCCACTCGCAACTGCAAGGATTACCGTGTGTGTGTGTGTATGTGTGTGTGTGTGTGTGTGTGTGTTTGTGCGCACACATGCACTTGGCAAATTGATCCCATTGGACATAGATCTTCCTGTCTCTATGCTTGTGTACTGTATATTTGTGTGTATATGTGTGTGTGCGTGTGTGTGTGTGTGTGCGTGTGTGTGTGTGTGTGTGTGTGTGTGTGTGCGTGTGTGTGTCTGAAACAGGGTAGTGATAAGATTGGTTGCTAGGGGAAACAGGGACGGCTGTTTCCAAAAATGGCTCTAGGCATCCCTCAAGTGTGGAAAACCTCTCTCGACGACTGACCTTCACAGCTGAATATATCATGTGTGTGTGTGTGTTTTCGTGCAATGACTAGCAACTACTAGCAACAACTAGAGGAGGCTACTTGATCAGAATCTACATCGCATAAATGACGAGGACTCGCAATCATGAGCCTCATTTGTAAGATAACTTTTGGCAGAGAGGAGATCACAAAGATGAACTGTGCACACACACACACACACACACACACACACACACACACGTGCACACGCTCTTACAGGTATCACCTGGCACCTGCCCGATGCACCGCCGCCGAGACTGCACGGTGCAAACGTCCGACTGCGAGTCGTCTCCCCTTGAGACTCCGTTTCACGGATTTAAAAGTGGCGAGCAATTAGGGGAGAGCGATCCAACAAGCAGTGAGTGAGTGAGTCAGAGAGAGAGAGAGGCAGTGCATCCCCCTGCAGAGTCGGTAATGAGTTCAGGGTTGGGTTTGGGCTGAGCATCACACACACACACACACGTGCACACACACACACACACACACACACACACACACACACACACACACCCTCCTCATGTGGACGTAAGGTGCTGCTCCGTCTGCAGCTCCAGCGTCATCATCTCTCATCACATATTCACAAGTGAAGCGAAACAAGTAGCTTTTGCAAAAAAAAACGTGGATGTGTGAACACGGAATGGATCACGTCATCTGCATACACACATACACTAAACACACACACACACACATGCACATCCAGTTGTTCTAGTGTCCGTTAACCTCGAATCATTAACAAATTAATATGATTCTAGCCAATTTTCCTCTCACGTAACTAGAGCTGCAACTAACGATAATTTTCTTAATCGATAAGTCAGTGGATTATTTTCTCGATTAATCGATTAGTTGTTTGGGCCATAAAAAGTCGATCGTATTTCCCCAAAATCACCAAGATGATGTTTTGTAATATTCACATTTAAGAAGCTGAAGTCAGAGAATTTTGACTTAATGGATTAACTGTTGCAGCTCTGAACGTGAACCTATTTGGGGGGAATTTGTCGAGGTGAAGATTTTACAGTTATTGAATAGGAAAATTTGTGAAATTATTGCTTTCAATAACTGGCGATATTCCAGTATTCCCTCTGCTGCCGACCGGCAGCTTCTTGTTTGGGGGGGAGTCCTCCTCCTCCTCCTCCTCCTCCTCCTCCTCTTCAACACGAGCATGCACAGGAGAAGAAACCCCCCCAAAAAAACACGGAGCAGACATGTGCAGACCTCCGAGCATGAATCGCTAAAGCAACCCCGCGGTACGACCACGAGTCGGTTACTCATCCAATCATGTCGCACCACCACCAACCTGCACGGAGGACGCCGGCAGCATCACTCGTCATCCGCAGAAGAGCTGACGGACGGACGGACGACGACAGGACGGACAGACACAGACACGTTCAGAGCAAAGCAATGTCTCCTCTGCAGTGGTCTCCCCCTCTCCTCTCTCTACCCCTCTCCTCTCTCTCCTCTCTCTCCCCCCGTCGGTGTGTGCGTGACTGCGTCCGGGTCAATGCGCATTACAGAGAGATTTGCATGTTGCAGGTGAAATGCCCGCGTTCAGCAGCAGCAGCGCGTTCATCACGAATACCTTTTGATTTTAACGTCTCACCGCCCCGTCTCCGTCTTCATCTCTTCTTCTTCTTCTGCTCCTCTGCCTCCGTCCTTCCTCTCGCTCCCCTCGCTCGCTCTGACTCCCCCCTCTCCCTCCTCTCCCTCTCTCTCTTCCCCCTGGGTTCAGTACTGAACGAGTGCGACGGTGTGACATCACTGCAGGATTTCCTTCCTCTCTCCTGCTCTACCTTTTCCCTCTGCATTCGTCCCCCCATCAATCATTTATTCACTTCATGTCGACCTCTTCTTTCTGCTCAACCTTTTTCCTTGTCCCGCTCTCACATCACCTCCCTCCTCTTCCTCACCATCGTACTGGGATGCCGATGCTCACGAGGGCGCGTTGAGCAGTTTATTAACCGGTTATTAATGGTCACGACTTTGTACGCACACTCACATGCAAGCAGGCACGCCTAATCTCATTTTATGAACATGGCAGACGTTGAGCCATCCCAGGCACTCGGTGAAGCGCTTCCAGGCGTTTGCTAAAAATAGCCGCGTGCTCTCCTCCTCCTCCTCCTCGTTTCTTAAAATAGCAACGCTCGGGGAGAGGAGAGACATTTACAGAAAGGACAAGACACCACTGGCTCTTCCACTGTCTGTTGTCATCCGTGTTACTCCGTAATACTCCGACCCCCCACCACACACACACACACACACACACACATACACACAAACATCCGACTCAGCAGCTCATTCTTTTCACAACCGGCCTCGTCCATCCACGGCAGCGTCCTCTTGTTCTCTCCCAGCGCCTCGTGTGTATCATGTGATTTGAACATCGTCTGAGTATAACCAGGACTGACGTGTTCAGGTGTGTGTGTGTGTGTGTGTGTGTGTGTGTGTGAATCATTCTCCCTTTGGGCAAATCCAGTTTCCTGGTAAAACCCCTGATGGATGAATAATGACTGCGACTGTCCACTGTGACTGAATTCAGTCACACACATCTGTAACTGACTCAATGACACACAGATGTGACATTTCATAAATCTTACATCATCGTGCCTGCGACTTTGTTTGATTCTGTCAATCACATCCCAAAGCAAACTGAGGCTGCGGGACACTGAATCGACTGAATCCGTCCAACTGACTTTGACCAGGGAAGGCAGCCATTTTGTTTAAGTGTTGCAAACAAAAGAAGAAGAAGAGGAGACACTCAAACAGAGACAAACTGTCCCGTTGTGTGTGCGTGCGTGCGTGCGTGCGTGCGTGCGTGCGTGTGTGTGTGTGTGTGTCACTCACTGTGAAGCTGTTGTTGACATTCTTCGTGCTGGACTCTGCAACGCTGGCGTCCGATAGGTCGACCTCGTCAAAGATAAGGGACTGGGAGGAGAACAGAGAGACAGAAGGAAACAGAAGAGAGAAGGGGAGAATTAATCATTGGACATTTTCTTTCTTTTCCTCAACGTCTTCTCTTGGTGTTTACTTAACGGTGACGGTGATCGGCTGTGAGAGAAAAGCGAAGCGTGACCTGAAATGAACGGCTGAAACTTGTCAGCGTTAAAATGGAGTCGTGGAAGAAATGGAAGCACAAAATAAACATTATATTTTCAATTTTAAAAAACATAACTCACAACCTCTGTTTGGCAGTTACATGTATTTCTCATTCTAGCCTCTGGGCCCATAATTAATGTGTCTCATTATACGTGAGAAAGTGTCTCTACATTATTTTCTACCAGAACAAGAAACAGTTTTCCATCTTTTCATTTGCGTAAAATCTTCTAACCTGTGGAAATAATCCATCAAATGTTCCCTCTCAATCCTGCGTTTTGAATATGAATATACTAAACATATGTTTTTATTTATTTAGCTTTTAAGATACTGGTCAGAAGATTTTTTTAAAGTGTATTTTCATTGGCTGTCAATAGATGAATATCTGTGCGACTGTGTTACAGTGGAACTCGTCCAGTTTGTCGTAAAGATAAACTCCGTTTGTTCCACGTGCCGGGACACAGAACCCACACCGCTGTGAGGTTTGTTCCCTCCTCGATGGAGAACAGAGCAAAGAACGCGACTGCGAATGTTAATAAGTTTTATTGAATTTCGAATGCGGTGGAAGGCGCTGGAGTCTATGTAGGAGAGCAGAGCCAGCGTCTACGAACAGGAACATGATATCCCAACAGAGCGACGACGACACGCAGCTGAGCGCCTCAAGAGCCACAGGCACAAAAAAAAAACATGCCGTCAAAGGAATGCCCTCTGACTCTCTCTCTGTGTGTGTGTGTGTGTGTGTGTGTGTGTGTGTGTGTGTGTGTGTGTGTGGAGGAGAGGAGTGAGTTGCTGCAGCTGTCAGAGAGGGAATGCCCAGCCTCTCCCCAGGCCTGACTGGAGAGAGGGACACCAGCCAACGATTACTCCGTGTTCTGTGTGTGTGTGTGTGTGTGTGTGTGTGTGTGTGTGTGTCCCTGCACTTCCACCACACTTGCCCTACGAGTGCGTGTGAGTGTGTTTGTGGAGTGTCGGCCAAGAGGGCCCGAGCATGAGTGGCATGCCAACACAAACACGGTCACAGCGCTCTTGGCTCATGTACCATCGCGTCACGTGTGCTACATGTGTGTGATTACTTTCAGTTCTTTTTCTGTCTCTCTCACACACACACACACACACACACACACACACACACACACACACACACACACACACACACACACACACACACACACACACACACACACACACACACACACACACACACACACACACACACTCCACTGTCTTGAGGGAAGCTGTAATGAAAGCTGACAGCGGATGGTGGACAAAGGCGAAACGTCCCGACCCCCATGGATCCAGAGCTGAGCTCAGCGGCTGCATCTCAGCGACCTCCACATGCGTCCTCCTCCTTTCCTACCTCCTCACTCCTCCTCTCTCCTACGTGGTTATCTCCAGGAGAGGAGAGGAGGCTTCCAGGATACAAAGTGAAGTCTCTGAGATGCAGCCGCCTCCTCCTCCTCTGATGGATCGACGAGGAGGTCCGGGTTCTGATCGGCACACAGGGCAGCACAGCCGGCCAGGACCACCGAGGAGACGCCGGGATGGGATGGACATGTCGGGGGGGGGGGGGCACTTAACTTATCCAGAAGCTAACGTCACTGTCCAGCCATAACAGAGAGAGGGAGAGAGAGAGTCGCTATGCAATTATAATGTTCCAGTTATAAATAACTAATCCTTACCACAACACACACACACGAGCAGGAAATAAGTATTTATGTTTTTTTTCTTTTTGTTTGAGCTCTCCCATCCTGGCCGTCGAGTGACTTAATGCCGCAGAGGAGGACGAGCAAGAAACAGTGTGAAGCAGTAAGAGTTTAATAAGATAAACTGAACCTTAGTGTCGCCACACGTGTGTTTTGCTGCCCGACCTGCGCTTATATCTATATTTCATATACCGTGCGTTCATGTCAGATGGTTGTAACAATGGCGGCGCCGTATGGCATGAACGCAGCTCTATCGTCTACAGGTGAGCGGGTGGGGTCTGGCCCGCTGCGCTGACCCGGATTCTCACTAGGCCTTCCTCGGATCCGCTGGCGGCCAGAGGCGGCGGGGGGCGCCGCGCGCCCGTCCAGCACACGGACAGAACTCGCCAGCACACGTGGCTCCTGGACACCCGGTGCAGCGCCCGCTCCTGCCAGCGCGCCAACACACTGCCGGACTGGTGGCGCGTGAACACACGCGAATCACACACAGAATCACACACATCAACACACACAGGATCACACACACACACACACACACGGGATCACACACATCAACACACACAGGATCACACACATCAACACACACAGGATCACACACACAGGATCACACAAAAGTTTCACACCAGGCAGGTTTGGTTAGAAGGAAAGGGTCAAAGTTCAAACGTTAAGAACAAAAATGAACTTAAAGTAGAAGATTAAAAGGAAAGAAACCATCAGAACGACTAGTGCAAGAGAATAAGAATAAATATTAAAACCGCAGACGGTTAGCTTAGCTTAGCGTAGATTAGCTTCGTATGACGACTGGCAACAGAGAGAAATGGCAACCGGCCAGTCTATAAAGCCCCATCAAACTTTTCTGCTTCGATTGTTTTATGGATGAAACAAACAATAAATATTCCACTGATCTATTAAAAAAACTCTGTTTTTTGGGGACAGAACTAGGCTAGCTGTTTCTCTCTGTTTTTATGATAAGCTAAGCTAAGCTAACAGGATGCCTGTCTCGAGGCCGCCACACATTCACACCTCTCATTACCAGAATCATCATACGCTCGTTGTTTTTTTTCCAGACTTGATAAAATAAATATTATTTATATTAATATTTTTTCAAAAATGATATCCCCTTTTTCATGTTTTGCACCGTTCTAATCGCGGTGTGCGGCTGCCTACTGACATAGATTTGTTTTTCTGTCTCTTTTTACTGTCGAGTCCGTTTGTACGTCGGGAGAATTTTGTGTCTGTGAGTTACATTACTATTGTTATTGTTGTTATTGTGATTATTCATCTATTTATTCATGTATTTGCACGTTCCAGTTGTATAAATTCCACAATTTTTCGCTATCGATCTCACTCAAATCAGAAAGCTTTGTCTGCAGACGGTTAAGAGAAGTCATATGTGGTGTAGAGGAGCGGTCGTCGTCAGAGGCGAGGCGACTGTACCTTGGCGTCTTTGGCGTAGTAGAGAGTTCGGCCTCTCAGTTTGAAGTAGCGCTTCCTCCAGCGCTGGAAGGAGCTGGTCTGTTTCAGCAGCAGTCCCTCTTTTATACTCGTCTGGACGGAGAGAGGAGAGACGCGGCGACAAAATAAATACACAACAAGTTTCATCAGAGAATTACACACAGATTCAATCTCTGTCAGACACACACACACACACACACACACACACACACACACTCCTGGACACAGAGGGAAAAGAACGCCGGACGCAGACGGAGAGAAAGAAAGTGAAGAGGAAGAGGAGGAACAAAGGGACACAGGCGTCATCCCACTGACACATATCTCCTCTATAATACACATTTGACAAACCCAAAAGAGACTCACATCATCATATCCTCACTGAACGATAAACAGGAATGTTTCAGAGTGATTTTGAAAGCAATGTATGAGGAGGAGGTAGAAGAAACAGGGATGATAAGACTGAGATAAAAGAGTGAAAATGAATTCGATTTTTTGTTTAGTTTAGTTTAAACACGCTTCCTGCCTCCACTACAACCTGTGTGTGTACTGTGTTGGGCGCACACACACACAGGATCCTTACGACCACCGGCATCGTGCACGCACACACACAAACAAACACACACACACACACACACACACACACAGTCGACATACAGAGCAAATACTGCGAGACGAGGAACTGTGGTCATGGAAAAGATAAAACACAAACGCACACACATGTATGTACACACACACACACACACACACACACACACACAAACACACACACACACACACACACACAGATGGAAATGGCTGTGTGGGAGGAGCATCACTCTCTCTGGGCACAAACACACACACACACACATGTACATACACACATGTACACACACACACACACACACACACACACACACACACGCAGAAGGGCTATTTATAGCGAAGGAAGGCTGCTCGCTGCCTCTCCAAGGGGAGAATTACAAACAGACACGGAGGCCTGGAGCTGACATCCTGCCCACCAGCTGTGTCAACTTCAACACAGAACACACTGCGGCAGAACACAGGCTCATTGTGGAGACGCGTGCACACACACACACACACACACACACACACGCTGGCATGTCACAGTGCGAAGCTGAGAGCAAAACAAGAAAAAAAGAAAAACGACCCGGCCGACCGACTGACCCGTCGGATGATTCATACTCGGGCAGCGTTTGTAATCTTAAAATCTAAAGTGTCTGCGAGCAGAAGTAAGGTGTGATTCAGGAGTTATTGACTCCGGTGATGTTGTGTTGCACTTTGGTCAAATCTTTGACGTCGTGAGAGACGGATTTAGTCCGAATCGAAGCAGCGGACGCTGAGCGTCCCTGATTCGTCAAGCCTCTGGCGTAGGTTGCTCTCCGGAAAAATCTGGATTCTACACTTCCCATGATGCAACTCCATGATGTCCGTCATCAAATCCTTAACTGCCAACTCCTCTTCGTCACTTCTTCCTCTCATACTGTAAAACATCGACCTCCAAAGCCGAAGAATATGTTTCTCCTGTGAGGACTAAATTAGATTCACGAGTTAAAGGCGTTAGAATTCCAACTAAACTCTTCATCATGAGGTTTCCTTGTGATCGCCATACACTCAACTCAACTCAAACTTGTTGGAAGAAACACAACAGGAAGTGGGAGAATACTCCGTCCACCTGCGTTAACTCCCTGCGTAGATCCGACCACATTCCTGCGACAGATTAAGGTGGAACACCTTCACGCAGTCTTATCATACCCTACAAGGCCTCGGTGACTGGAAAACCAGAGGGGATGAGGTCATCTCCCCGTTTTTAGACCTGTTGGGAGGTGAAGAGGGGGAATCTCCTCACACACACACACACACACACACACACACACACACACACACACACACACACACACACACACACACACACACACACACATATATAAATGCTGCTCTGGGGGAAAACACACGGCGGTTCAAGGTTGGTCCTCCGCAGCACCGCCATCAATGAGCTGCTCGCACGACCGAGAGGCCTAATGAACATCTCATGACCGATGTGGAGACACAGACACACACACACACACACACACACACACACACACTCACACACACTGTGCTGAGGAACCGACTCGTTACGCGGCAGCGGGAGCTGAACTAGCTCGAACACGACCAGACGGACTTAATATCCCGGACCCTCCCTGAGCAACTTTATTAGGAACACATGCACTATCCCCCCAATCAGCCAATCACGTGAGAGCACTTAAATCACGCAGACACGCGTACACTACGTCTGCAGAGAAACTTTCAGAAACTTTTGTCTGCCGAGCCGCAGCAGCGACGCTCTGCTCCAGTTGGACGTTCTATTTTTTCCCTCCTTGGCCTCCATAGTTCCTTTTCCTTGTCTCCATCTCCTTCCTGTTGCCAAGTAGGCCAGAAGTGATCTATAAATAGATTCCCCTGCCGCTCGCCTCTGTGCACTGCTGCTGCCTCTCCTCCTCCTCCTCCTCCTCTGCTAAATAGTGAGACAAGAGAGCGAGAGAGAGAGAGAGGCCTGTGTGCCAGAGAAGGAATGAGAGAGAGAGAGAAACCTGAGCACCATGTACCTTACACCCACACTCTCTGCCTGGCCACCAACAGGGCTGCACACACACACACACACACACACACACACGCTCGCACGCTCACACAATGGACAAAGGCCGAGTCCAAACGAGTCCAGCAGCTGTGGCCGGTGGATAAGGGGCAGATCAGAAGTTCCCGAACGGCCGAATGAAGAGGACAAAAGTTCGGCTCTGCCGGGACAAACAGCCAGATAAAAAACGTATTCACATAGTTAGTTCATAGAAGAACCAGACCATCTATTAACACCTCAAACTCCAGGGATCTGTGTCCTGAACCAATTACAGGTCTCTCCTGAGGTTTCTGTCTAATTAATCAGATATACTTGTATAAAACACCTCCTTCCTTGGTTCGCTAAATTGTTTTATAGCTGCTTTAGTGGGAAAGAGCAAAAAGGTTAAAGAGTTTTTAAAATATCAGGCCTCAGAGAGCTGTAGTTGCTACTTTTGTCTTAAATATCAGGATTGGGGAGTTTTCTAATCCACGTCATCGACACTTCAACTGAAGTCACTGAAACTGCGTTGAGTGGAATTGGAAACATCTTCTTGATCGACTGATGAATTATTCATGTTAAGATATGATAAAGTGGATGAAACTCTCCATCCAGATGGGATCTGCAAATGTTTCATGTTGTCGGTCCAGAGAGATTCAGTACACACCGACGCAAAAGCGAAAAAATCAATTATGAGAGAAACTTTCTAATCATTTTTCTGTCAATCCACTTCCAGGATCTTCAATTTCAGAAGATTATTTTTCAGGATGATTATGAAAACTTTAGTCTCCTTGAGTTCAAATGGACACGTCTCTGGATTAGCCAATTTCATCTGAACACATATCTCAATGTGGGAAATAAGGTTTTAAAATATGGACTGACACAAAGTTGATGAAGTGCAAGTGATTGAGAGTTTCCCGTCTTTATGCCAAGCCAAACTAACCAGCTGTTCATTGTAACGATACGCTGAATGAAGATATGAGAAATGGCGTCTATCCTTCAATCTGGCCCCCGAGACATTGTGTTTACATACAAGTGGAGTGCAACAGCAAATAAGTTTGGTATGAAACATGATTTCAGGCAGGAAAGGTTCGGGGAAGATCTTGGTTTTGCTTTTTTCTGTATTAAACCAAACCTCGATCTTTCCCTTCTGCCCTCAATCAAGAGCTGTGAGAGTCTGAACATCACCACAGAACAGTTTAATAACTACAAGATCGTTCCGTGCCAACATTTTTTCGTGACTTGCCACGAATGTGTAAATCAACGACATCCTTTCAGTCGGTTCATGGAGAGAAGGACAACCACGTTCCTCAACAAGTTCTACCATTTCATTATCGCAGCTTCTTCTCTGATAACACGTGTGCGGTCCCAGACCCACATGGACACACATGTGTTGTCCTTCCACCTACTGCACACACACGCACAAATTTAAAAAAAGAAGATGTCTCAGCTTTCCAAGAGAAACCCTGTCCTTGTCCTTGTCCGGTAATTTGAACTCATGACTGATTCAGACAAAAACTGCTGCGACTGCGAGAGGCCCGTCCGTAAAAAAGACACGTCTATTTTATCGGATGCTGGGAAAGAAGCTCACTGTCTCAGGAATCACGCAGCTCAGTTAGTACCTCCATCCACTCATTTGCCATTCCCAGTATGACTGGAGTCCGTTGTGGAGCCGATAGAACAATCAAGTGTTTTACAATTTCATTCCCCAGCACCTCCACCACACCAGCCTTCCTCGGCTCATACCGTCCTCTCTGTTGCTGCATCATGTAATTGTAACTCTCCCTAAACCCTTCCTCCCCCCTAACTCCCACCACATGCTAAAAATCTCTCCACGGTGATGGGAAAATTACAATCCAGGAGTCGGAGAAAGGGGCAATTCCAAAACCGTCTGTGATCTCCTTTGTGCAAGACGGTCCACACGTGTTATTATCCGTGTGTCAAGTGAGTGGGCACATGGGGGCACGTTGATGTGATGTTGTCGAGGGCAGCAATTTACACACGATTACCTCAATTAGATTCAGCTACGGCGTTCGGACGGACGAGGACTCGGCTTTGCGTTGTTTCAGCGCAACATGAGCGATGTGTGAGTACGTGTTTGGCTACGCTTTCTCAACAGGACCTTAGACGTTACGAGTGAGTAAACCCCACAAGTGTTTCCTCCTTCTGATGCCTACCTATCCGATTGTCTTCCATATGGAAGGCCACCACAGGATGACCACCCAAAGACTCAAACCTAAGGTGAGTAGGTATTCGCCGGCTCATGGATACGTCCGTTCCTCAACGAAAAGGCGGCACAGGCTCTTGTCATGATCTCACGTTTGGACCTACTGCGACTCTCCCTCCTGGCTGGTCTGCCGACATGCGCCATCCAAACCTCTGCAGCTCGTCCAGAACGCAGCGGCCTGGTTGGTCTTCAACCAGGCCGCTTTGAGAGTTCTCTCAAACTCCCGGTGGTGGCTCCAATCTGATTCAAGACACTGGTACTCACCTATTCCGTTCTGCAAATTGGCTCAGGCCCTTCCTACACCCAGAACATGGTCAACCCTCAACACCCCAGCCCCGTCCCATCCACTCTTCTACTGCCAAACGGCTTTCTACTCCCTTCTCTACGAGGGGGTAGGCATCCACCGCTCAACTGAATCCCGTTTGTTTTCTATTCTGGTTCCTCAACGGTGGAACGAGCTCCCCATTGACATCAGGACAGCAGATTGTCAGAGCTGCAGTGACACAACAGGGTCCCATTCCACTACTTTCAGGTTGACAAAGAGAGAGAGCTCTCTCCCAAAACAATCCGGCGGGAAATAAAAATCACACCCAATATTCAATCTCTGCATCAGCCAAAACCAACAACTGTTCACATATTGATTCGCCGTGATTGGTTCATGAGTGGCCATCAGCAGAAGTGTGGACGACGGGCAGATAAACGGAAGTTAGCGACAAATGGCAGTGAATGATTTCATGTGCTGTACCTGAGTCAGGGATCAAGACTTTCAGAGAACTCAGTATCCGTTCTAATGAATGATAAGATGTTCCAAATCTCAGTTTTTATTTCATGCAGACAAGATGTTTACGAGCTTGATATTCTTAAAATAGCTCGTCCAATTCTGACGAATTGCTGACGTGTCTTTCAATTTCTTTTTCCCCCAAACTTGAAACGACATGGGAACAAAGTACAGTATGGTACAGTATGAGTGAGAAGATGACGATGATGATGTTCCCTTCGAACAAACCAGCCTGTACGTACAGGTACAGGTACAACAGGCAGTGCTGCCGTGGTTCGCTCAACGTGGGGACGAGAGACGCCGTCGTCTGTGGCAACCAAAGAACCAGAGAGAACGTGGACGGACACAATGTGATGGGCAAGTGTACACACACACACACACACACACACACACACACACACACACACACACACACACACACACACACACACACACACACAGCTAAGCAAACAACCCAATGGAACAACACTCAGTGAGTCAGTGCCTGCATGATCCATTAGTAACCCTCAGCATGCACACACACACACACACACACTTTCTCACAGAAAAAAAAAAAACACTGACCCACACCACTACACCTCTGAGACCTTCATTAGCACGTAGTGGCGACATGCAGCACACACACTGATACAGGTACAGTAGAAGTGTGACAACAGTCGTACAGTACAGAGTTCGTCGTCTGTCTGGGACGTACGTCTGCCAGTCGACGCAATTAATATCCCTTCAGCACACTGTTTGTCCTCGACTGCAGGCAGAGTGAATATCATGACCCGGACCCAACTTTTTAAAAACTTCTGTCGTAACTTCAGCGAGCGACAGGTGAGTAAAGACTCAATGCACCTCCAGCAGCTTTCAGCAAACATCAGCTGGATCTGTGTTCACGCTCTCCTATCATCATCACGTCATCCCTTCAGACTGGCCCCTCGACTGTGAGTGCGACATAATAATCAATCCATCACAACTTTCATCATCCATAATTTATCGCACATAAAGTCCGAGAACCAAACACACCTGATGGTGTTAGTCTCGCAAGATTTCTTTCCTGTTACACTTCACTGGATTGGAAGTAGGAGTTAAACATTTTTATCATCAGGCTCCAGAAACTTCTGATGCACAAATGTTAAAAAAATTAAATAATTAGTAAACAAAACTATTAATAAATGTGAGAAACTAATTGCAGCCCTGCAACAGATCACGACACTGACTGACTGACTGACTGAGGGGGTTTGCATCATAAAAAGGGTTTGACCAGACATTAATCTGCCCCCAAGTATATAATATACCTCTAATTCTGAATAATGCATCAGGTCAATAATGAAGTGCACCCAGTGGCGTGGGAGGACGGCGCCTCGTTCACCGTGAAGAAGAAGAAGAAGAAGTGGGCCAAGAAAGCTAAGGTGTCAGAGGAAAGAATCAGCACAGCGTCGCTTACTTTAGCTCCGTGGGCACTTGTATTATTTACACACATACGCACACACATGCGTGCAAACAATTTTCTGCATTGCAAGAAAGAGTTCATGGAAAACCAGATACAAAGTCTATTGTTGATACATTTGTTCAGGGGTGCAACTTCTTTAACTTCTATAATTATTGTGACTTAAATGATCAATATGCCAAGAATTTCTCTGATCCATCGATCAATCAATTTAGGCTTTTCTATGAATGATCAATAAACTGCATATGGCTTTTATTTACAAAATGCTGAAAGACGCCTCCGATTGTTTTGTCGAAAAAAACACAAAACTTCACATCACGAAAGGTGAAACTTTTTCTTTTTTTCCTTTTGAAAAATATGAGAAAGCAGTGAACTGATTATTTAAATAGTTGCACTTTACTTTTTCTGTGGATCAACTAATGAATGAATCAAGTCACAGGTTTACTTGAGTTGCACATTGGAACTTACTCCAGCAGGTTTTGTTTTTTTCTGTTTTACACTTTTGCAGAAAAAAAAAGTTTGTTTTTATCATTTTTTTAAGAAGAAAATCAGATAAAACGATAAAGTTGTGGGTTGGACAGGTTCTCTGTGGTCTTATCTTTCATCATCATAATAAAAACAACAACAACCCAGTAGAGGCCAGCAGGTTCCACAGCCCAGTCACAGGTGGGTCAGCCTGCAGGTCAGAACCAGAACCAGTGCCTTGCTCGGGGGCAGATGACCTCTGACCCCGTGCAGTTATAAAACCCTCCAGACCCTAAAAAACAGACATGCAGACAGAAAAGCTCCAGGGGGGAGACTTGCCCTCACCTTGCTCCTGATCTGCCCGGAGGTGGACACCTTCCGGATGAGCTTCTGCGGCCCTTCCTGCTCCGCCTCGCTGTCAGACGACTCGTCCGCGGCGCCGGAGCCGTGAGCAGCGACCCCCACCACATGGGCATGGATCCCCGCCGCGGACGACGACGCCGGCCCCTTCTCCGGCTCCTGTCGTGGGGAGGGGGTGGAGGAGGAGGAGGAGGAGGAGGAGGGGGGGACACACAGAAACCAATCGGGGTTATGCGCGTCGTTGGCCCGCTGCGCCGCCGCCGCCGCCGCTCCCTTCCTCTGCCAGAGGCGAGGGCCGCTCGGCGGCTGCGACGCGGCGTCTCTCCTCGCTGTCATCCGCGTCGACGGAGGAGGAGACGGCGGCGTTCGGCGGAGCGTGTGTGGGCTGGGGAGACGCGCAGGGGCCGGAGCATGTCGCGGCACAGTGGGGATGGGCTCCACGGCGCAGGCTATATACCCCCCTCACACACACACACACACACACACCAGTCCCCGCTGCACGACCAGTCCCGACCGCGGCAGCTCACCGGGGGGACATGTGCCCGGTGCCGGGGGCGGACAGAGCGACCCTGGCGGCTGGTTCTCACCAAGCACCGCATCCGAGCAGCTGATGCCACGGAAGTTAAAAATAAATACACACAATCTATATATCATCTGGATTCATTGAAATTCGATTGGTATTTCTAAGACAGATAACAATCAAATATCTGTTTAAAAAAAAGGGACTGTTGATGATTTTCCATTAACCTGATTATAATCTATTTCTTTATCATATAGTTTTAGTTTTATTATTATTTTTGCATCAAGTAACTCCTTGTCTCCAGATGTATCTGAAAATGTGTTTGACATGTCAGTATGCATATTTTCTATAAGAATAATACTAATCATAATCATCATACTCATAATCATAATAATCATGATTCCCATTCAGCGAGCAGCACGAAGTGAACAGGAGAGAATCAATTCAAACGACCACGAAGAGTTTCCCCATGAAATCCAAGGAAAATCAGGACATTTACTTATTAAAATGGAATATTTGTGTATGTGTACATAAACACTATTAGCGTGTCTGTGTTGAGCTGTAGATTAAAACATGATTATTAAGGCAACGTTGTTTCTATGACGACAGTAATAAACTGTCCCGAGGACGAGCGATCTCCTTGTTTCTGTCTGTGAGGAAACTCCAGTTGAAAGTATTATTATGATGATGATGATGATGATAATATATTGTTGTACTCACCAGTTCCTCCCAGGCAGGGCTGCGGGTGAAGCCGTACACATCCTCCATGGTTCCTCCTCCGGACCTCGGCTGTGTCCCGCTCCGCCGGAGAAAAGCACCGGAATCCGGGAGGAGCTGCTGGAGGAATGCGCCGCCTGCTGCCGCCTCCTCGCGCCTCTCGTGCGCGCTACTGGAGAAGAGCGGAGATGGGATCGATCGGTCGGTTTCCCCGCCGCGTCCTCCCTCCCTCCCTCCCTCCGCCCTCCGCCCGCCGCCGTGTACTGTACTACACCGTCACACCTCCACCCACCGCCGCTCCTCTCCTCTCTCCTCCTCCCGCCTTTTCCCGAGCCGAGTCGAGCCGAGTCGACCGCCGCTCCACGTGACGAAGGGTTAAACCCGCCCAGCTCAGCTGGACGCGCGCGCTTCGTCGCCCGGCACGGTTTCTCTCGTCGTTGTGCGCGCGCCCCCCAACTCAAGTTTTTCTGAGGATATATTGTTCGTATGACGTCATTGATTCTTCTTTTCCCAAACGAATCGGTGACACAGTAATACCTTTCCTTCGTCCCACAACGGGGGGATTTGGTTGTGACAGCAGCACAGTGGACGGAATAAAGCAGAAATAGCAGAATTAAAGACATTTTAAACAAGCAATATGTAAGTAGCAATAGTTGCACATGGAGAATAAATATAAATATTGCACAGTTGGTTATTGCACTTTTGTAACAGTTAATTATTTTTAACAGTGTGTGAGAGCAGTACCTTAAAACTACTCTGGTGCATGATATAATGTTTAAAAATATGGAATAAAAACACCTGAAATTGTTTGGTTGATTATCTTCTACTCAAACATAAATGTTACGCAAACATACACCATCAAATTTTATATTTCTCTTTTTTTCCCTAGTCGGAACTAATAAGTGAATTATCACCAAAACCACTACGGAAGACTTTAGCGCCGGACCTTCTTCGGTCCCTCTGTTATTATCTTCCGACTCTGTCCAAAACGGAAGCTGCCGGTGTTATGAAATGGAAACGAGGGTCAGGACGAAGGATTATTAGGAAGTTTACGGAACTTATTTCTTGTATTTGCTGTTGGCGGTAGCAGACGAGTTGGAGTCCGAAGAGGAGGATGCACGGACAGATTCTGTGCGGCCGCACGGCCGTCGCGACGCGGAGGCTGCGGAGCATCCTGGGCTCGGTGCTGGGCAGAGACGGATGGATGAGGAGAACACACGAGGTCAAACTGATCAACACCGCCGCAGGTAACCGGTCCGGCGTCGACACTCACGACCGGTTAGAACGACGTCGTCGTCGGTCAGAACCGGTTAGAACAACCGCGACAACCCAAACCGGAAACGGTGCTTGTCTGTGTGGTTAGGTGATGTTAGCTAGGTGAATAATTAGCTGTATTAAACTCTGACAGCAGTGAAACTTTGACTGAATCAAAAGGTTATGTATTTATTATTTTACCTGGACACAGTGCGATGACCTGGAACTGGAAATGTGGACAAAAACGTTTATGTAGGTGAAAGGTTACACACAGGTGACCAAAGATGCTAAGTCATTCTCTACCAGTTAGCCTCAGGTTTAGGTACAATTAATACGAAATCAGTGCTTTTTACATGTAATATTTTGCAGCTAGCTTAATTGGATTCAAAGAACACGTGTTGTGTTTTTGGCACTGTTCTGATAAAAGTTGTAATTAATGGCTTATGAATCATAGTTCAAAGGTCAATTAATAATAACACACCTCCAGCAGGACCCTAAAGGGGTTTTTATTGACATGATCACAGATAAACACGACAAGCCGCTCGAACAACCTCTTAACTCAACAATTGTTATAAATATATATTATATCATAATATTCTGTTCATGAACACATGCTGTTATGGTGCAATATGATATGATGAAACCAAAAATTGAAGGACTGGTTTTCTTATGGAGAAAGAAAATCACATTTATTATTTATTATTTGCTAAATAACATATCAATTGCTTATAACAAAAATATCATTTTTTTTATTTCTGAAAGAAGAATAAACCTGTGACAACATGTAACTGCTGATTTGAAGTTAGATTGTTCAAATATTATTTTATCCCTGTGAAACACAACCCTGCACAATTCCCTTGGATTTACCGTTGAAATGTATTCCATATTTTGTTTATATCAGTCCATATTATTGAATATCTTTATATTAAAATAAGTTGTGTTGTACAAGAAGAAGCAGCGTATACATCGGCTGCCATCTTTTACTCGCTGAAGAAACCCACTGTTGGCTTGGCACACAAAGAGTTTCTCTGTCTGTTGATCTTTCTCACACCAGACGATTTGACTTGTCACAGTAGAAAAAAAGGCACAGATCTTAAGTCATAACTTTAATGAGGCCTCTGTATTGATCAGTGAGCCACGTGTTTTAGTTTTTTATGTGTCAATGGTAACGGTCACAGCAACACCATTAAAAGGTAAAGAAATATGAACATTTTCTGTTTCTGTTTCTGATCTGAAACCAAACAGTGAATGTGGAGAATTTTTTACACCCCCAGAAGCACCGTCCTCCAGATTATCACTGGAATCGTGTGTGTGTGTGTGTGTGTGTGTGTGTGTGTGTGTGTGTGTGTGTGTGTGTGTGTGTGAGTGTGAGTGTGCGTGCGTGCGTGCGTGCGTGCGTGTAAGACTTTCATCATGTATCGGTTCTTCCTCCATCTTCCTGCAGGAGACACGGTGAAGATCGGAGAGATTTCCTACACACTCAAAATACCTCGGAATCCAGAACTTGTTCCCGTCAAACACAGTATGTAATTTTCTATCTTTAAAAGATGTCTTCGCAGAATATATACGTCTGCGTGAAACGAGAAGTTACTAACTCATCATCGTTATGTTCCGGGGTTTTGCTAGTCACAGACTCGCTGCCGCAGACGGTGGCTCAGCACCTGCGATGGATTATGCAGAAAGACCTTTTGGGCCAGGATGTGTTTCTCATCGGTCCCCCGGGACCCCTGAGACGATCCATAGCGATGCAGTACCTTGTGAGTACACGACACACACACAAGCATTGTGAATTGACAAAAAAAAATCCATCAAAAAAAATCGACAATATATTTTAAAATGCAGTCATAATGGAGGTTTGTGTTGACCATGTACCGAATTTTCTAGCAATGCTCATTAGATAGTATATATTTTTTTGTTTTTAAAAAGGTTTTTTTCTGGGACAATGTCTAAACCTGATTCTCTACATTTTCTATCATCCAGTTATATAAATGTGGCTCATACTCTCGATTCAGGATAGAATCTTTAATATTCACTCAATACTCTAGTTTCAGTGTATGAACATTTGAACTTTCCTCATAACTGTAAGACTGAAGTAAATTTGATTATTGTTTAGTTGTACATTAATCTGATTTAATATTGTGACACTCCGTGTCGTCGACCAGGAGCTGACCCGACGGGAGGTGGAGTATGTGGCTCTGTCCCGGGACACCACTGAGACAGACCTGAAACAGAGGAGGGAGATCCGCTCGGGGACGGCCTTCTACATCGACCAGGTAAAGTGCTCGTAGTTTGTCTTTTTACATTTATATGATGTGGAACAACAAGTTATCTCTCCATTTATTTCAAACACAAGACAATCAAAGTAGTGCCCTCCTTCGGCGGGTCCGCGCTGTTCCCTTCAGTGCCACGTTTTGATCGATCAAGCTTCATGTGAAACATTTACACCCCCGCACTCTCACGTCTCCATGGAGACCAGCAGCCTCCTCATTATTCCGGCTGGCTTCTTTCTCTTCAGGAGAACTTTCAGTTCTCTCCGTTCATCTCCATTTATTTTTCTCATGGCTACAGAACATTTATTGTGAGTTAACATAAAAATCCTAAAACAAACAAAACATAAATCCACATGCGACCATTAAAACTCTGTCGTTGGTGATCCAAGAGCTGCCGGTTGACACGCGATGATAAGCCATGATAATTAAGATTTCCTCAGTCGTGTCATTAGCTACAGCTAATTAGCACAAGTCGGTTGCATAACAGTTCAGACATCACCTGCATGGTGGCCCTTCTGTTCTTTTACTCATCAACCTGAACTTCTGAAGCAGAAAAACTCCCAGTTCATGAGTCTGAGTTTTTTAGGGTGTCACTCGTTATATATAAAGACAGAAACATCACCAAGTTTCTTCTGTCTGCACTTGTTATCGCTGCACGTATCATTTGCCCAGTTCCATATTACCGTACATACAGTACTGATCATTAGCTTTGACATTTTGCATTAGCTTTGAGTTTTGAAATAAGTAGGAAAAAAACTGTACATGCACCATTTTTCTTTACATTTGTGAAAGTGTTAGATGTTAAAGTTATAAAAGTTATATTTTTTAATTACATTTTCAAATTTACGTTCCATAACAAAATATAATTCTTAAAATTACATTAAAAATAAAAAAATAATTAATTGATTAATAAAAAAAACAACTTCTTTCTTCAAGTTCAATCAAAAGTGGTAGAATTCCCAGAATGTAATTGTATCCCCCCAATCATGCAGGGCAAAAATAAAATATTCATTTTGTATCTGGAGCAGAATTAGAAACATATTTGTACTATTTTCTTTACGTGGACACCAAATATTCATGTTTATGTCGTGGTCCATTCCCCTGAATGATCTCGTCCGTATCCACCGATGTCTATTTAACGTTTCCACCAAGACGCATCGCCAGTTTTCCTGCAACAAGGAAGGAAAACTATCCCACCCCTCTTCAGTCCCTGAGGCTCGTCCGCCTCCCTCCCTCCCTCTCATCAACATTAAAAAAAACATGTGTCCTCTGTTTCCATGGAAACAAGCTCATGAATAGATACAGCGCTATCGATTGCACTAATAGGTGTGAGGACGCTGTGTGTGTTTTCTGTTCCTCCTCAAATCCTCGTGGTAATTTTAGTGCCGTCAAATGAAATGTGGGCCGTGTGTGTGTGTGTGTGTGTGTGTGTGTGTGTGTGTGTGTGTGTGTGTGTGTGTGTGTGTGTGTGTGTGTGTGTGTGTGTGTGTGTGTGTGTGTGTGTGTGTGTGTGTGTGTGTGTGTGTGTGTGTGTGTGTGTGTGTGTACTGATTTTCGTCCCGTGGGAGCGATTAGTTGAGTAAATGTGAACAACACTTATTTTGTGTGAGGGGTGGAAGGCGTTTTTGTGTGAAAAAGGAAAGGAAAGAGGATATGTTCATATCACAGAAGGTGTGTGTGTGTGTGTGTGTTAACTAGATCATCCGAGTGTTCCTTAGGGCCCTGCGCTAATTTGAAGTCCTACATTCAGACTCAATGTGTCGTTGCCTCCCTCTTCACTTCTCACCCTCTCTCCCCTCCCTTCAGTCGAAGCATGAAGGACGCAGTCACATGGATGTAATCGCATGCATGTTGTATTTTTTGACATCGCCAGTCTGTCACCTGTCTCCAGTTAGCAGCAGGCGCTTATGTAAGGCAGCTCACCTCAAACACACACACACACTTGCACATACACGTCGGTTTTACAGTAACAGAAATAGAGTGTAAACCAGTAGGTCTTTGTTATGCCTCCATGTTGACGACAGCCACGAACGGAGCCACAATGATTTTCGTGTTTTCCGAACGCTTTATCTCAGGAACGCTTTAAGGGAATTTCTCCTAATTAAGCACAAACGTCTACTTATACTCAAGGATGAACTGTTAAGAACATTAGGGTTTACTTAAGGGTAGACATTTCAGCTGGGGATCGAACTACCGACCCTATGGTTAGTGGGCGACCCTCTCAACCTCCTGAGACACTGTAGCCTTACAAAACATGTTTATTATTGGGCCATAACTCAATAATTCATGAGCTTATTTCAACACAGTTTAACACAAGTGTCATAAATAGGATGAAATTGTGAAGTGACGACATTTTGATATCCATAAAGGTCATCATATTCTGTTAACACCATAAGTCCATAAGCAGAAGGGGAGATTGTGACCATGTTTCCAACAACTCGTTTGGCGGAGGCGTACAGAACAAGCAGAAGGCAACGATTCTAGTTTCGCAGTAAATTAACCAGATGCACGTTCCTAATGTAATATGTTGGTCCCGTGCTGCAAGTAAACAAAAGCTCTCAGTGACACATGAACAAAAATAACTTCAGTAACAACAAATTTCAGTCAAATTATAGCAGTTTTTACGTCAAGTGCAATAACTGAGGGGGAGCCTAGAATAAGAACGACTGTCACCACACAAAACAACTGTACGTGTGTCGAGTTCAAATCACGACCAATTTGTTGTTCAAGTAGAAACCAACAACCAAATTCAACTCAACATTTATTTCACAATTGTACCTTCATGTTAGCATTTTCTTCTGCACATTACGGGTCACAAAATTGAACATACTTGCACTAATATTGTGCACGTTATTTATATATTCATGTTCATATTCATCCAGATCTTATAGTGTAAACATTTGTATTTCTTAATTTTGTTGTGAGCCTGATACCTTGCTACTGTAGCACTGGAATTTCATTATCTATTGTTCTATCTATCTAGCTAGCTATCTATCGTCTATCATTCTATCTATCTATCTATCTATCTATCTCCCATCTCTCACTCTATCTATCTAGCTAGCTATCTACTGTTCTATCTATCTTGGTAGCGAGCTATCTATCGTCTATCTATCTATCGTCTATCTATCTATCGTTCTATCTATCGTCTATCTATCTATCGTCTATCTATCTATCGTTCTATCTATCGTCTATCTATCTATCGTCTATCTATCTATCTTCTATCTATCGTCTATCTATCTATCGTTCTATCTATCGTCTATCTATCTATCTTCTATCTATCGTCTATCTATCTATCGTTCTATCTATCGTCTATCTATCTATCTTCTATCTAACGTCTATCGTCTATCTATCTATCGTTCTATCTACCGTCTATCGTCTATCTATCTATCGTTCTATCTATTGTTCTATCGTCTAGCTAGTTGCTGCATACGTTTTTCTAATCTATTTTTATTAGTTATTAGCCACAGTAGCTCTTCACCTCTCAAAGAAAAAGCCCCACACATTTTCCACAACGTGTCCAAGACACGTCTTCATTAATTGTAATAATTATATTACAGCATATGAAATCTTCATATACGTGATAAATAATTGTAGGCCTTCTTGACCCCTCCTGTAATGTTTTTTTTTTTCCATGTCATTATTCAACCAGTTTGACCGTGAAACTGGTATTTCAAAACATCTTACAAAGTCTAAAATCTAGTGTGGTAAAGTAAACTTTATCGACACCCTGCAGGCGTCACAGACGGACGTGCTACAGCTCGGAACTGCGTCTGAATATTTCACGCTTTCGTACCTTTTGATCTTCTCTGTGTCACGGAGGATTGTGTTGAGGATTTTGTGTGTTTTCCCTCATACAATAAAAATATTCCACAGTCCCGCACAGAGTTATTGATTTAAGTTAAGCAAAGAGAACGTATGTTGTCGAATGGCAGTAAAATGATAAATACATACATCATTTTATAACATCCATTGCTAAGTGGTTGCTAAACGCTTCCTAGTATCTGATGGGATGGTTTTTTTGGTGTGAGGCGGAACACAAAGCCCGTCTGTGCCCCCCCCCCCCGTCCCGCTCGCCGCCCTGCGTCACTTACATTTCCAACAATTATGTGATTACAGCGTTGGTGCCCGAAATGGATCCAGAGTTTAAATATAGAGCATCTGGTCCTCACTATAGTTTTATGGCTCTGCTTCCCACACAACCTGCCACGTATTTACATGTTAACCTAATTACATGGCCACTCGCTCTGCGGTCTGCCCAGACAGCTAAAGTTTCCTGCCTCTTGACGTCAGACCTGCTTTCTTTTTTATTTCGGCAGAAATTCGCGTCTAGTCACACACACACACACACACACACACACACACACACACACACACACACACACACTCACACTCACACTCACACACACACACACACACACTCTTGCTGAGCCAAGTCGAGTTAAGTTTGATCCCACATTTTGGGGGTAGAAAATAGGCCTTCCCAAAACAGCTGAGACAGTTTTGAAGCTCGGTTTGGAGCCGTTTGGAGACAATGAGCCGAGGACATCCTCAGGAAAAGCTTCGGGGCGAGATATTTTTGTTATTAGAGCAGTTGGGAAGTCAAGTAACTGACGCTCTTTCAGCATTGACAACATCCACACAGGGGCACAGGGCTGGAGGCTGGCGAAGGTCTTGTTTTTGCTCCGTTTATTATTATTTTTCTCTGTACACGTTGCCCTCGTTTTACACGGCTTAAGCATGCATGAAAGTTTCCCAAATTTTGCAGACTGGCCAGAAATGGGAGTGTTCCAATTCAGTTCCAGTTTCAGATTTGTGTAAAAATGTGCAGGAATTTCACAAAATGGCTCGACAAAATTTTCCAAACATTCAGCCCCTCATTCAGGTTTCAGCTACGTGGATGAAATTTGGTTCACATATGGTTCACGTCCAAACTCACTAAAAAGTCTCTCGGAGGCATATCGTAATCTCAACAGGAAGTCTGCCATTTCGATTTGAAAGTGACATTTTTGCACAGTTTTGGACATTTTCACACATTATGTTTGAACGAGCTCCTCCTACAGATTTCACATGACCTACTTCAAATTTGGTGCGTGTCATCAAAAGACCTATTAGATGAAAAGTTAAAAGTCAAAATTGTTGGACAACGGAAGACGCAGATTTGACCTGAGCTTGAACTGATTGCAGTGATTTGTGGGTTAATCCTTCAAATGAAAACCTTCCCCGATACCATCAACCCCCCTCTCTCAAGTTCACTGATTCATCTTGACTTCTAATATTTGTTTTGCCCCCCCCATACACAGTGCGCAGTGAGGGCAGCAACACAAGGCCGAGTCCTGGTCCTGGAGGGGCTGGAGAAGGCGGAGAGGAACGTCCTGCCCGTCCTCAACAACCTGCTGGAGAACAGGGAGATGCAGCTGGAGGACGGACGCTTCCTCATGTCGGCCGAGCGTTACGACAAACTGCTGCAGGTCAGCGCAGCACACTTAAAACATTTAAGGTGTTCCACTGGTGTTCATCTATCCATATGTCTATCGTCTATCTATGTATCTGTCTATCTCTCTATCTAGCTAGCTAATTCTGGCACTTTTTATGAAGTTTGCCTTGGTTTAAGAAAATAATCATTCCCACTGCTGTTCCTGTGTTTAGGTTTGGGATTAAAAATAAAGGATTGGAGTGTTTTTGTACCTTGAATGCGTTGCAGGAGCACACCACAGAGGAGCTGGACAGCTGGAAGATTGTCCGCGTAAGCGAGGACTTTCGGGTCATCGCTCTTGGCCTTCCGGTTCCCAAGTACCAGGGCAACCCGCTGGACCCTCCTCTCCGCTCACGCTTCCAGGCCAGAGACATCTATCACCTGCCGTTCAAGGTCAGAAAAATTCCCACCACCAAAATGTCTTAATAATTGAGAATGTAGGAGGAGGATTTGGCAAAAGGGGGGGGGGGGGGGGGGGGGGGGGGGGGGAAATAATATTAATTCTCAAAATATTTAAACCTGTAAAAAGGTTTTAAATCTGGCTGAAGAAAAGTTGAGCTTGAGCTACTTTCTGAGGCAGACCTCAGAAACCCTGAATAATCTACATAACACACTGTAATCTTAGACTACTGATCTACTTGGTTTATGAAAATATTCATGAAAAGTTAATTGCTCAATCTATTCAAAGGAAAAATGGACATAAAGAAGACAACCATCTTATCCATGTTTGAAATACACAAAATTACCACATTTTCCTCAAACTTTCTCTTAACTTTTTTAAACCTTTGTGGCACAAGTTCTCCTACAAAGACTGAAGTATTAAACCCTGCAGCTCTTCTAATATATATATTATTTTCCTTTCAGGACCAGTTGGAGCTGTTATACACAGCCGGACCAAATGTCGCTGCAGAAAGGTAAATTAAAATGAGAAAGCAAATGTCTTTTTTTTGACGATTGCGAAGACTCTTCACATGGTGTATTCGGTTGTCAGGGTTTCCCAGCTGCTGTCGCTCGCCACGACGCTGTGCTCCCAAGAATCGTCCGACCTGGGCCTCCCTGACTTCCCTGTGGACAACCTGCTCCCTGCCCTCCACGTGCTGGTGAGATATAACTTCCTCTCTAGGGGACGGTAAAGAGGAGAGAGGGGCTATTAAAAAAAATAATGTGCTTGTCTTTTTGTGGGGTTTTTTTGCAGAACGCCTTCCCTATGCTGTCGTCCCAGCAGTTGCTCCACAGACTTTACCCCTACAACAGTATTTTGGGCAAGGACGGGCGCACCGCTGTCGAGGGCGTCCTCAGCGTAAGTCCCAGATGTGAACCATCGTGAACGTGGAGTCATTTAACGCTCACGCTCGATAAAGATACACGAGCGAAAATGCATTTGTTCTGGCCTTCGCAGAGATTCGAGCTTCTGGACGGTCGTCGTCAGCCGGTGCCTGGCGCCATTTTGAGTGTGTCTGCGACAAGGGAGACGGAGGGCCGTGCAGACGTCACGTCACGCGTCGCAGACAAGGACATCACCTTTCAGGTAACAGAGGACCGGCTGTGTTCACAGTGAGTGACGGGGTCCTTCAGAACCCTGGGTTCTGATTTTTGGATTGGATGGTTTTAAGGACACAAAGCTCCGCCCCCTGCTGTAAGTCACCGTCAAAGGTGCCAAATAGAGTTTTACTGTAATTATTTTAAATCCTGCCTCATTTACATTCAGCTCGCATCCTGCAGTCTGCAGCCGCTGCTTTGCCTTCACTGGTGCATTCCAGTAGACCTTCAGAAGGGGAAGTAGCTCCTAAAGATCTTTTTTTCTTTTATGTAGTAAAATGGATAAATAAAAGAAATGAATGGGGAAACAAATCTTTTTATTTACAAAAAAAAGTTATTAATATCAGAATTGATAACGTGACTGTCCCCTTTTGACAAACACATGCAAACACACATCATGGATCGTTTGATACTGATCAGTCTGAATCATCGTGGTTGGTTTAATGGAATATTTTTTTTTCCACCGCAGCTGTAGAATGATGATGATGATGAAGCTGATGGTTATTTTTCCCTGCAGGTCCCAGCGGGAACCAAGGAGCGGTGTCCGCCCAACAGCAGCCCTGAATTCATCAGGACACCTAGCCACTGCCAGCTGCTGTCGGAGATGATGCAGTCTCACATGGTGAAGGACATTTGTCTGATAGGAGCCAAGGTAGCTAACACACACAAAGTACAGTACACACATGGAGACTGTGACGCATGGTTTTTAACTAAGATAATCTTTGCATTTTCCTAGGGATGCGGCAAATCAGTGCTCGCCAGAGAGTTTGCGGAGATGCTGGGTTACAGCATAGAGCCGGTCATGCTCTACCAGGTGAGTCCACACTGGTCAGGTTTACTGATGTAGGAACCGAGACCTAGCGTTTTTTTAACATCGGGGTTATGGAGACCAAAATGATCACAGTTATCAGTATTATCACGGTATGTTCTAAAAAATATGAATATCACACATGTGCGTCCAGTGTAAGACAGTGTTGTGGGACGTAAAGAGCCTCATCTGTCTTCCATTACCTGGGCCTCAGAAGGAGTGTGTGTGTGTGTGTGTGTGTGTGTGTGTGTGTGTGTGTGTGTGTGTGTGTGTGTGTGTGTGTGTGTGTGTGTGTGTGTGTGTGTGTGTGTGTGTGTGTGTGTGTGTGTGTGTGTGTGTGTGTGTGTGTGTGTGTGTGTGTGTGTGTGTGTGTGTGTGTGTGTGTGTGAGATTCCATGGAATGCAGTCTGCCGGGTGACGACCCTGCAGGAAGTGGCCGTGCTGCAGCTCGTGTGTGTGCGTGTGTGTGTGCGTGTGTGTGTGTGTGTGCGTGTGTGTGTGTGTGTGTGTGTGTGTGAATGCATCATCGTGCTGCTGCAGCTATTTTTAGCCGGCTGAGGTCAGGGGTCACTTGTTGCTGCGGGAATTGTGGAATCCTTCCGCCGGGGGCGAATTCATCATGCCAGCGCAGAGAGAGAATCCCATTTTTGGAAAAAGGACGTAAAGGGCTGGAGTGAACATCGAAATATTGAAGCGTAATCCTTTTTAAGAAATGTAAGAAAACAACAAAATATATAGAAGTTCAATCCATTTTTTCTTAGAATAGAATTTAAAAATAAATGCAAATCTTGACTGCATCATTTATTCTGTAAAAAAAAACATACTATCATAAACATTTTATAAAATCAGCCCAAATCCAAACATCTGCTCAACATTGTCTCTGACTCCAAACCATCTCCTGAAACTTTCACCGTATAACAAGATTATCCTCCGTCCTCGTCCTCGTCGTCATCTTTTGTTTTTGACCAGATATTAAAAATGTTGTCTCGCCGTGGAGCACTTAGCGGTTCCAGTCATCGCCCGCCTGGAACAAATCGTGCAACGGCGCTTGTCTTCTCCTTCGTCTCTGCCTCGACACGCTGGCGTGAGAGAGAATATGACAGAAATGTGCCATTAGCTGTTATCTGGAAAGCTGAGAAATCGAGTCTAGCAGCGGAGCCGGATCATTTGGGAAAATAAAACAAACGGGAAATCTGGTGTTTCTTCCCCCCGACCCCCCTCAGGACATGACAGCCCGGGACCTTCTCCAGCAGAGGTGCACGCTCCCGAACGGAGACACGGCGTGGAGGCCGTCCCCGCTGGTCACGGCCGCCATTGAGGGCAAGCTGCTGCTGCTGGACGGTATTCACAGGGTCAACCTGGGTACCCTGGCTGTGCTGTCGAGGTAAAAAAAATGTATTTCAATGATTCACGTGCTGTTTTTTATTTCTCGTCTCCTCAGCTCATTCCACTGTGTGTGTGTGTGTGTGTGTGTGTGTGTGTGTGTGTGTGTGTGTGTGTGTGTGTGTGTGTGTGTGTGTGTGTGTGTGTGTGTGTGTGTGTGTGTGTGTGTGTGTGTGTGTGTGTGTGTGTGTGTGTGTGTGTGTGTTTCTGTTCCAGGTTACTACACGACAGGGAGCTAGATCTGTACGACGGGACCCGGCTGCTGAGGTCGGACAGATACCAGACGCTTAAGGAGCAGCTGCAGCTCAGTGACGAGCAGCTGCAGGAGAGGTAAACACACTCACACACACACACACACACACACACACACACACACACACACAGCTCAGGACACAGAGGATCGTGGGTCATGTGTGGGGAAGGAGTTTTCTTCAAGAGCAAACATAAACACATTCGGCAAAGACAGACTCGGAGAGAAGATGATGAAAATGTTTTCCAGGTGAAACAAAGAGACGACAACAGAGCGACGTTCATCCCTGTGATGCTCTGTGTCCTCAGAGGATAGATGCGTGTGTGTGTGCGTGTGTGCGTGCGTGCGTGCGTGCGTGCCTGCGTGCGTGCGTGCGTGCGTACGTGTGTGTTTGTGTGTGTACATACATCTTAAAAACCCACCTAAGCAGGCAGGAAGGATGTTTGTGGTGGGAAGTCTGGGCTGAAGTAAACCCACTTCCTCTTTCTCCACTGCGGTGGCTCAGACAAAGTGTGTGTGTGTGTGTGTGTGTGTGTGTGTGTGTGTGTGTGTGTGTGTGTGTGTGTGTGTGTGTGTGTGTGTGTGTGTGTGTGTGTGTGTGTGTGTGTGTGTGTGTGTGTGTGTGTGTGTGTGTGTGTGTGTGTGTGTGTGTGTGTGTGTGTGTGTGTGTGTGTGTGCGTGCGTGCGTGCGTGCGTGCGTGCGTGCGTGCGTGCGTGCGTGCGTGCGTGCGTGCGTGCGTGCGTGTTACAATACAGGTTTTTTGCCAAGCACTATCAGGAACGTCACACTCGTACTGGGTAGTAGAGCTGCAACCATCATTTTCTCTGCTCCTATGTGACAGGAAACAGACAGGAAAAATATCTTTGGTGTGTGGATAAAAACAAAACATCATCTTTAACAGATGAATGTCTTTAACAAAACATCAACAGATGAATCGATAATGAAAATAATCTTTAGTTGCAGCTCAACTCATATCTGAAACATAATCCCTCTGCAGCTTCTGATTCTGATCACCACCGCTTGCATCCGGTTTGCAAAACATTTCTTCTTCTTCTTCATACCATTCTGCTGCAAAAACATACACGCAGGCCAATGTAGCCCAAGGCGGCGGACTAAAAAACATTATGGATCATGTCCATGTTTGGTCGAATAGTTAATAAAGTTTCCCGTAACGACAAATACAAACCACATGATGTGTCTGGCCATGACGTCACAGCGTCAGTGGATCTGTTGCTGTTAAACCAATCAGAACAGATTAGGAGTTGGAAGGTTTCTTTAACTTCATTGATGTTTAAATTGAATTTGTGCGACCGAGAGACGAAACAAAACTTGTTGAAACAAGTGTTAGAGAGACTTTCCGGGAAGTTTAAAACCACCTCTAGGTCTCTGTCAACCGGTGGAGACAGACAACAGTTGGGCCGGGGGTTTATCTTAGAAGTTCAGGAGCTAACGATTTGTTTCATTATCGATTAATCTGTTGATTATTTTCTCCATTAATCGATTAGTTGTTTGGTTCCTAAAATGGTGAAAAATGTCGATCATGTTTCCCTCGATTTGTCCAAACACCAAAGATATTCAGTTTACTGTCACAGAGGAGCAAATAAACCAGAACATATTCACATTTAAGAAGCTGAAATCAGAGAATTTTGACTTTTTTTTTTCTCCATAATAACTACTTGAACAAATTAAGTGATTATCAAGATAGTTGGCAGTTAATTTAGTAGTAGATTTCTAATCAATTAATGGATTAACTGCATAACATTTCCACGCTCTCTGGTCGCCTGATTTTCGACATCAGCTTCAGCAATTTATTCCATTTACAACAAGGACAGTGATATTCAGTGTGTGTCCGCGTGTGTGCGTCTGTGTGCGTGTGTGTGCGTGTGTGTGTGCGCGTGTGTGTGCGGTTAATCCCCATGATAACAGCTGCCTCAGAGATCTGCATGTGTGAAATGTCTTACCACATACACACACACACACACACACACACTCTTGACAACGGTTAAGCGCCTGTTTCCGCCCACGTTAGAGTAAATTTATCAAAACGGAACTCGCTGTCCTCTCGAATCAGAGAATCACACAGACAGCTGTCAAAAGTCATGCTCCTGTCGCTGACACAGATTGGATGCGACACACGCACCCACACGCACACGCGCACACACACACACACACACACACATGTCCGTGACAAACACCATGTGCACCTGCACTCCACATCTACTTGAACAAAGCAGAACAGATGTTCTTCCGTCCGCCGCTCGTGTGTAACTGCTTTCTGACGTGTGTGTTTGTGTGTGTGTGTGTGTGTGTTACACCTTCCAGGTCCATCTTCCCCGTCCACCCGTCCTTCAGGGTGCTTGCTCTGGCCGAGCCCCCTGTCGTCGGGGCCGGTTCCTCCAGCAGCAGCAGAGGTCAGCAGTGGTTGGGTCCAGAGCTGCTCACGATGTTCCTCTACCACACGGTGACTCCGCTGGCCAGAGCAGAGGAGATGGGCCTCATACAGGGACTGGTACGACCAACACTCACACACACGCTGAAGCTGTGATCAGACATGAACTCCTGAAAATGTGAATTCTGGAGAGTTTTGTGCAACAATCATATTCAACACAATGTAGAAACATAGAGACTCACATGGAGGTCGGGTCCACCTCATGTTACTATATTGAATTCATTCAGAGGTGATTATACATATACGAACACATAGTTACGGACAATATGTTCAATTTCTGTGAATAAGCTCTCAATTTTGGAATCTTCAATCCACGTCTGTCCTAAATTCCATCCTCTTCATCCTTCAGAATCCTAATGTTCCGACAGAAGCAGCAGAGCAGCTCCTGCTCCTCACACACAGTCTCCGCAACACCAACGATCCCACGGTAAGTCTGTGTGTGTGTGTGTGTGTGTGTGTGTGTGTGTGTGTGTGTGTGTGTGTGTGTGTGTGTGTGTGTGTGTGTGTGTGTGTGTGTGTGTGTGTGTGTGTGTGTGTGTGTGTGTGTGTGTGTGTGTGTGTGTGTGTGTGTGTGTGTGTGTGTGTGATATAAGTGATTTGTTTGTGTGTCTCCAGGCGCAGTCTCTGGCCTCGTCTCTCTCCACCAGACAGCTGTTGAGGATCTGTCGTCGTCTCTCTCACTACCCCGAGGAGAGCATCGCTCACGCTGTCAATAAGGCCTGTCTCTCCAGGTACACACACACACACACACAAACACTCACACGCTGTTGCCGTTGATTCATTATGTACATGAATGTTGTGTTGTTGTTGTTGTTGTAGGTTCCTGCCCAGCCTGGCCCGAGCCTCTCTGGAGAAGAGCCTCTCCAGCTGCTCCGTCCAGGACGCGGCAGCAGCTCCTGCAGCCGAACACTCTCCTGATCTCAGCTGTAAGATTTATTCTACTGCTTCTACTTGTACGACCCAACGTTCCGTCTCAATGCTGATATGATTCATGTGTCCACAAAGAAAAGAAGCAATTCAAATCAATACCTTTTTTTTAATTAGATAGTTGATCACACGAATCAGAGAAGGAAAGTTTTACAGTTTATTCAGTTTTATGTTATTCTGCAAAACCACATATAATTAGCCGAGAACTCCACAACAAGTTCAAATATGTTGCATGATGATGGACTGAAATGTCTGTCAGACATGAGCTGAGGTCCAGACATTGTCCTGAACTTCGTAAATCCGAACCTGTCCTGCAGCTCCCGGGTGAAATTTTACAGAAAATATCCCGCGGGCCCACGTGAGAATCCAGCAGGAGGATCTCCGGAGGATTCTCAAAGAGTGAGTGGACGTGTTGATGCCTCCTGCCGCTCTACACGGACGCCACGGAACGTCCCGGAGAGTTCTCCTTCTGTCGTTGTCAATGCGTCGTCTGACTCGGGACGTTCTCCTGCCTTGTGCTCGTCATATGTGAACGGCAAACTCTGGAAAATGTCCAGACTAAGAGTTCATGACTGAAAACAGTTTTCTTAAAGCAAACTCAAAGTTGTTGGTGGTAGGAGTGTAGGAAACTTCCCTTCCTTCTGGGTAGAGAGACGTTCTCAACTCTCCCCCCACGTGTTTCTTCAGGTACGATACATGATGGTGTGTTGACGATCGGCAGCGTGTCTGCTCCCGTCTTCAACACCAAAGAGAAGATGAAGGTTCCGGACGTTCTCTTCTATGACAATCCCCAGGTACAGTAATCACACACCCGCTCACACAACCATATATATAAACTGCACACGGTGTAGATACGTTTCGGCCGGAACCAAAATCTGTACTTTGCTTTTGAGTCTGTAACTGTAAAAGGATTTTCCGGGACACAAGGGCAAAAAATAAATAATAATTCCTTTATATCCACAGCAGTGAGATCAAACACCGATGAAAGTTCGGAATCATATCCCCTTCATTTCATCCTTATTTGTTTCCTGTTGTTATTAATATCTCTCATGTCCTCGTTGCCCTTTTTGACTTTATTTCATCACGAAGGATTTTACTTTTAGTTCTGGTATTAACTGTATTATCTCCCAAGGCCTTGCTCCCGTTGCCTGGTTCCTTTCCAGGAGTCTCACAGATGCTCGTCTCAGTCCTGAAGCGCTCTGGGTATTTATTGGATGAGGAAGCAGTGGGACTTAAATCAACAGGAAAACACTTTCAGTAAATGACTGTGGTTCTCTCGTAGTTGTTGTGATCATTTGATCCGTTGGATTCGCGAACATGTCCTGGACCCGCTACACTTTCATAATGGACCCGTGTTTCACATACATTGATTTATTTGTGACCGCAGCACAGCAATGTCAACATTAACCACCATTTATTGATTTTTCAATTTTTGTTGTTGTCAAATTTGTAAAATCGTCTTTTTGCAAAGCTGTCTCACAGACACACACGCGCACACACACACACACATTGACAACAGACACATCTGTACAGTCCGAATGGCTAGAAAAAAAACGGTTTTGGTCTTTATGAACAAAAAGGACGTACATGATTATTTGGATATAGAGAAGGGAAGTGAGACCTGATCACAAGATTTCTCAAAGTGACACACTTGACAACTGACGGCGCTGGCCACTCGTGATCGAGTCTCTCGAGACGCGCCGTGTTCACACCGGGTCTGAACGGGTCCTCTGATCTTACTGGTCGCTGTGGCCCCAGTGTGACCGGACCAGCGAAGGAAACGACTCTTTCTCCGACATATTCTGGCAGCACTTTCGACACCATGTGACCCAGATTTATTCTCTCCCCCTTCCCTCTCTCCCCCGTCCTCATTCTGCCCCTTTTCTTTTTTTTTTATTGAGTCTGAAATAAGAACGCAAGAGGCTGAGATGGGATGAGAACAGGGAGGATGCTCCACTTTTTCAATGACCTGCTTTCTGTCTTTAGAAAAGCATCTTCACACACACACACACACACACACACACATACACAAAGTACACGTGTGAGTGAAAATGTCCGTCTGGGTTCAGTCCGTTGACGTGTTTGTCTGTTTGAATTGTTTTCCTGCAGCACATGAAGGTGATGGAGGACATGTTGAAGGACTTCCTGTTAGGGGAACACCTCCTCTTGGTGGGCAACCAGGTGAGTGACCACACCCCCTGAACCCTGATGGCAACCCTCCAACCCCTTCCTGCTCTCTTTATGTCACTGAAACACTCATTTCTTTAACCCCTTTGTTTTCCTCCCGCAGGGCGTCGGTAAGAACAAGATAGTGGACCGGTTCCTGCACTTGCTGAACAGGCCCAGAGAATATCTGCAGCTCCACAGGTGAGGAGAGTCACGGTGGCCCCAAAGTGCAAATCACAAAACACAACGGTATTAAATTAACGTCCACCGGGAAAAGGTGTGGGTCTGTCAGGTTCTGAGCCCGGATCCTCTGCCATAAGCAAATGATGATGATTTTCAGAAATAATAACACGTACGTTACATTTAAGTACTTGTAGTTTTCCCAACAAGAGGAACAAAGGAATTCTATTTAAGGGACACGTGAGCTCCCCCAGCTCCTCCCCGCCAGCCTCGGCCTTCCCATCTGAGAGTATCAGAAACTATTTTCAGTCCTCAGTAAATCAGGCCATCACTTCACCAGAACAAGGTCGTCACACGTCCGTATTTAAAGAGGAAGAAGTCCTTGTTAATTCAGGTTCACTTCCTCTATGAATATACTCACACGATGACACCTCAGGAAAATTAGGTCGGAGCCGCTCATCCTCAGAGCGGCAACGTGTGAACTGTAGTTTGGGTCGATCGTATTGACCCCGGCTCTAATAAGACGGCAGCGTTCTGCGTGTGTCAATGACTCTGATGGGAAATAGGCAACAAACAGGAAGTCAATAACACCTGAGCAACTTCAGTAAAAAAAGCTGGAAGGGAACTCACTCCACTTCGCTTTAAATTCAATCAAGATAAGAAGTCTGTTCTCGAACTGAATCCATGAATTGTTCCCTGGAAATTCAATGGAACGTTAAAGATAGAGATAAATAGAAAAAATCCTGGATCAGAGTCTTTCTTTCTTTTTTCTTTTTTAAAGCTTATTTTTATTTGAGAAACAAAAAAATTATGCTTTGTTTACGAAAGCAGTGTAAAAGTCACATAAACCTCTTTTTTAAAACTTTTATCGTCAAATTATAAAAGAAAAAACGACTTTTCTTCTCGTAAAATTAAGACTTTAATGTCAGAAACTCCATTTTTTTTTCCCTGAGTATTACAAAAATATAATAATAAATAATGTATTTTTTTTTAAGGGAGGGAAAAAAAATATCGATTCGCACCTCACATAAAATATCAACACATGTTTATAAATATATTTTTAAAGAACCGGTCGGTGAAAAAACAATAATAATAAGAAACGGTCCGGAGTGAAATCATCACGTCCTTTATTGAGGTAAAAAAAAAAGTTGTGGTCAATGAAATCGACTCCTGTGGTCAAATGTAGAAATGTAGAAAACGAGCCACGACTCCTCTCATTGGTTCTTAAGTGTAACGTGTGCGTTTAGTTTGTCAAAGTCCAGTGAAAGTCACAGATGTGTCCTGGTTAGTTACTATAGCAGCGGCTAATATTAGACCGGAGCAGCAGCAGAGAGGCAGGACGATCGGAGCATGTGAGACGCAGCAGCGGTGGAGGAGGAGGAGGTGGAGGAGGAGGGAAAGTGGGGCAGCTCCCGGGTCACACTGCGGGGTGTCGAGGAGAGGGAGAGGGACGGTGGTTGTTCAGAGAAAGAGAGGAGGGATAATTTAGGAACGTCGTGAGGGAATTAAAGTCGCTGGCGCCGATGCTTCAGTGTTATTTTGAAGTTGAATTTGTGGCCTGCTGGACCAAGCTTTTTCGTCTTTTTCGCGAATGACGTCTTCTCGCAGCATGAAATTACAGATTAAAATCATTTTTAATAAATGAATCTTATAAATTGATTGAAATATCTGATAAAACCAAAACAACGAAAATTCTTTTTTTCAACAATGTGAAGAAGAAACCTTAAAGTCTAATCAGTTCACATGTTTAAACACTATATAAATAAAAGTAAAAACTAGCAATTTGATTCCAATATATTAACCAATTATTAATATCTAGAAGGAAAACAGTAAGTGATTCAGTTTTATAGACGCATGTTGCTTAACCCTGTGTCTGCTCCTCCCACAGGGATACGACCGTCCAGACTCTGACCCTGCAGCCGTCCGTCCGAGACGGCATCATCACGTACGAGGATTCACCTCTGGTCAGTTAACACACACACACAAACAACGAGTTATCTCAACAGTATCATTTCCTCGTTGAAACTGACCTGGAGTTTTTCACATCCGAGTTAACGCAGGTCAAAAGGGTAGAAATATAGAGACATGTTTTTTGTATTTTTTTTCAACATGCCGTCAAAGGAATGCCCTCTGACTGTGTGTGTGTGTGTACGTGTGTGTGTACGTGTGTGTGTGGGTGTGTGTGTGTAGGTGAAGGCCGTGAAACTGGGTCACATACTTGTGATCGACGAGGCCGACAAAGCTCCCACGAACGTCACCTGCATCCTGAAAACCCTGGTGGAGAGCGGAGAGATGATTCTGGCCGACGGACGCAGAATCATCTCGGGTAAACACAGACACTCACACACACACACACACACACACACACACACACACACACACACACACACACACACACACACACACACACACCTCGACAGACAGCAGACATGTCCCAGATACAGTGAGCAGTGACATAAGTGGGACCATTAAATTGTCCTGGAAGACAAACACAAGTAAAAGCGTCAGACGCAGGACTGTCAGAGAGACTTAGGATGAAAGCCTTTGACTGTAAACGTGAGCTTTTTTTCCACGGAACCTCCATTCCTGAGACGCTCTCCCTCCCTCCCACAGGAATGCAAACACAACCTCCCCACCTCATAAACACAAACCTCGGGATTCTTCCCGATGTGTGTGAGCCTCAGCAGCACAAAATCAAAACTGAAAATTGAATGCACTAAGCTGTGACGGTGTCTGGTCCACAGATCCACGTGAAGCCCAGGGTCGACCCAACACTGTCGTCATGCATCCAGACTTCAGAATGCTGGTCCTGGCCAACAGACCCGGCTTCCCTTTCCTGGGCAACGACTTCTTCGGAGCTCTAGGTACAAACACGACATCGACATTCTGCTACAGAGGAAACGTCATGTTCTTATTAAATCCCTTTCCTCACGTGTCCGGTTGTCGCTCTCTCTCTCTGTGGATAGGTGATATCTTCAGCTGCCACGCCGTGGACAATCCGAAGCCCCAGGCCGAGCTGGCGATGCTCAAACGGTACGGCCCCGACGTTCCCGACGCCACGCTGAGGAAGCTGGTGGCCGCCTTCGGGGAGCTGCGCTCCATGGCCGACCAGGGCACCATCACCTACCCCTACTCCACCCGGGAGGTGGTCAACATCGTCAAACACCTGCAGGTAGATAAATCAAACTGGTCAAACACGATATGACACGTGTTCGTCTTTGGAAATGCTGCTCGTTTAGTTTCTTTTTTTTTTAAAGATGGACGGACAGAAAAAGGACGACTACCAGCGGTGAAGGCTAATCAAACAACAAGGGTTATTTTCGCACAAATGTACAATAAAGTATTTGTGGAGGGAATATAAAAATGGCGGTGAGGGAGCAGAATAACGGAGGTGTGAGAGAAGAAGAGTGAAATCGGGGTTTTGAGCTTGTCGTCGCTGTTGCAGATCAATATCTCGGTGCACAGGGACAAGACCTTTTGTTTGATTTCCCCACCGGCCACTCGGCCTCCGTCATTAATCACCAGCAGTATTGACCCGTGGACAAACGGGACAGACGCCGGACCGCTTAGTCGAAGTGTAAATCGCTTCTTCTTCGGAGGAGGAGGAGGAGGAGGAGGAGGAGGAGGAGGAGGCGGCGGCGGCCCTTAATCACCATTTCACATCTGCTCATAATTGCACCTTTTGTGATGAATGGGAACACGGATCGATGCGGCCCCCCGGGGGGTTTCGCACATCTGATCCATATATTTTTAACCAGTCGGGGGAAGAGGGAGGTTATTGATTTTTTTTCATCAATTTATAGGAGTAACTGAGCGAGTTCATTGTGACGTTTAGGTTCTGAGCTGCTGCTGTTATGGTCTTAATGACGGAGCAGGACCCGGCCTCGTTAAATCATCATGAGCATTGTGTCCTTTTTAAAATGTATAGAAACAAGTTGATCCCTGTGGAGGGAAACAAATGTGTGTCACATGATCCACAAGCGACAGACGAGAGCTACAAATGCGTGTTCAAATCCACACACGAATACCAAGCAGTTTGTAAACAAACTGAAATATGAATATTTTACGGACAGATTTTTTAACTTCAACTTCACTGAATGGCTTCCTGTGTGTACATATGACATCAAAAACATTTGTGTAACTTTGTATTCACTAACAGACTGTCTCATGCACGTGTCAGCTCCAGAAAGATTCACAAATGTACGCCGCGTTTAAGTGCTCGTGGAAAGGCTGGGACATCTGGGCTTTCCGTGAATCTTTTTTTTTTCAAAACAAACACATGACACATTTTAAACCATATAACTTATGTGTCCTTTAATTTCTTGTCCTTCTGTTATTACGAAACACGATTTTGGTTGTTCATAGCGTAATACCATCTCTTTAAACGTATGTATTCGTAGAAATTTGTTATTCACAGCTGTAAGGTGCTGGAAAAGCCTACAGCTGACCTTGAAAATGCTTGAAAAGTGCTTGAATTTGACTTTGGAAAAGGTGTATGACCCCTGCATATTCTGCGACAGGGAAATCCATTTCACCGACACTAATCTGGACGACGTCTCCCAACATCCGTTTGAAGCAAAAGCCCTCGTCGTCCCTCAGACTTTAATTGCACATTCACCAGCGTATATCACCATAGTTACTGTACAATATAGACAATTTATTGAGGCAATATACAGTGACGTGTCTCTCTGATCATATCCCAGACACAATAACCGAGAGCAGACTCTGTCCCTTCACTGACCCCAAAGACAAACTGTAAATCATCTCAACTCTCTCTGACCCTCTTCTCTCCTTCTCCTCTTCTGCCTTCCTTCCTTCCTCCTTCCAGAAATTCCCGGGCGAGGGTTTGGCCAACGTGGTGCGGAACGTCTTCGACTTCGACTCGTACAACAAGGACACGCGGGAGGTTCTGATCGAGGCGCTGCACAAGCACGGGATCCCAATCGGTGCCAAGCCCAGCTCCGTCAAACTGGCTAAGGAGTAAGGCAACATCGGAAAAACATGAGATGCTAGGACGCGCGCGCACACACGCACGCACACACACACACACACACACACACACTTCTATCGGAGCCTTCCGGTTAATTAAAAAGCATCTTTTGTCAGATGTTTTAAAAGTTTGATTATATAGATGATTTTATATGACACCTCATCATCACAAGGCTGAATATTTTTTCCGAATTTTACAGTGATTCTTCCTTTTACCCCCCATTTTGATTATTTTATTCTGTTATAGAATTATAATTGAGATATTGAATTGAAATTTTATTTTTAATTGAAATACTTTATTTCAAACATTTAAAAAAAAGTAATAATAAATATATAAAGAATATACTAACAATACACAAACAATATAATAAACATTATCTGTAAAAGCGACTGATAAGCAACATTTTTAGCCAGTCCTCCCCCCTGTATTCTATACAGTAATAGTTTTAATAATACTGATAATAATCAATAATCAATCATAACATATTCAAGACATGTTAAAAAACAAAGAAACAATACAATTCTTAAATAAAGCGAACAAGACATTACTTCATATATGTTTTATCAGAATCGTTAAATGACTGATTCTTGATTTTCCTGGCATAAGAACATTTTTCTGAAGCTCGTCAGTTGACAGTAAACTGTTTCCTCTTCTGTTAGATATGAAATCCTGAACCGCTTGAAATCAGCTGATGTTGTGTTCAACCTCACACGTACAGTATGAAACTTTGAGGCTTCCGTGAAGTCTCCTTGCTGCTTCCTAAAGAGTCCACAATACCTCAGCTTCCCTATAAGGGGGGAATGATAATAATAATAATAATAATAATAATATATATCTAATATCCACCACATTTTCTCATTCTGTACAGTTTCTGAATAAAGGAAAATATTTGTTTCTTCTGTCTCCTGTGGTTTTATTTTTTGACGCACATTCATAAATTGAATTTCAAGTGAAACCTCGAGAACAGAGCAGAAACAAACAAGTATTTTCCTTGATTCTACAGACGATCTTATCCACTGGGTCTTCGTATCCAGTCCTCAGTGACTTGAATCGGTTCCATCTTGAACAGTTTATGCCGGACTAGTTTGTTTTGCCCACAACATCTTGTTTACATATACGCAGAAATATTTTGTCTCTTTATTTCCAATTTTGGGCATGGAGAAACCAGAAACTGCCTTTTTTTCCCCCATTCATAGAAATATTTACGGTTCGCCGACTCTCCGTCGTCCAAACCTTCTTTTTTTTTTCCTCCTGGAATTTCCTTGCTTTGTGGTCGTGTTGCATCTTTCACTCCACCTGCTGCAAATAAGACTGTGGCCTCGGTCCAGCCATGACTCATGGGAAAACTAGTAAACATCTGGCCGCACACACACACACAGAGTCCCTTATCTGACATATATTGGTTTAGCCCCGTTTGGAATCAAATTAAAACCTTTTGCTTTCTGAAGAAATCTCTCTCAAAACAGAATAAAGCTTCTGAAGCGGCCACGTCGAGCCCCTAGTGAGATCTTTCAACAGTGTGTGACTTCATCAGGTCCCACCCAGGCAGGTTGTTACCATGTTGACCTTTGAACTTTCAGGTTGCCCCTGCCCGAGGCGACGATGACGGGATACTGGACGATAAACCAAAGTGGCAACGCTCGCCGCAAACTGCTCTGTCCCACCGAGACGCACCCCATAGACGTCAAGGTAACACACATACATCGAGGGAAAAACAATCTTTGAAAGGGTATTCATATATATATATATGCTTAGATCTGAATTATTGTTCAGATCTAAGCATGTACGAAGGATGGAAATACGCCGGAATTCGCCGACGCCGTCACGACGACTGACTGTGATGAAAATTCACGATTTTAATAACTTTTCATCCCGTGGGCCTTCAGATGACATGCCACAAATTTGAAGTCGGGCGCGTGAAATCTGACGGAGGAGTTTGTGAAAGTACAATGTAAGAAAAATGCACCAATTATGTGCACACTAAATTCAAAATGGCCGACTTACTTCCTGTTGGTCTGAGGTAATGGCTTCCAGAGTCTTTTTTTTAACCAGGTCCAAACATGACACATGCGCTCACCAAATTTCGTTCATGTCAGTGAAACTATTTGGTCTTGTTCGATCGTTATGAACTGTCCGAGCATGTTGAGCCCGTTTTTTTAAGACTTCAGGAGAAGTTTGAGATGTTCCAATTCTGTGATTTCTATTCTTTATCTGTTGTGAGAACTGCTCTGTGGTCAGTGTTTTCTTCATATATGGTGTGTGATTTATGTGTGTGTTTTGTGGTTCAACACTCTTGTGTTGTGTTGTGTTGTGCGTCCCATGTTTCCAGGGCCCGGTGTTCCTGCGTGTCCAGAGATTCCCCTGCGACAGGCAGGAGAGCAGGGCTTTGAGTTTCAGCGAAGAGAAAGCCCACTGGCAGATTCCCATGAACGAGGTCAATATCATCTGCGATGTCGCCACCAAAGATGGTACACAAGCACACACACACACACACACACACACACACACACACACACACAGTCTGTCATCCCCTTTTGCAGACTCCGTGTTCATTCAGGGGATTATTAGAGGATCCAGTGAATTAAGTCTATGAAGAATAATCAAATATCTGCAGATGGAATATTGAAAAATAATAATGAATGAAGTTCCCTCTGTTGTTGTTTTTGTGCAGACTTGCTGTACGTGGCCACGTGTAACCCCGTGTCGCTGTTCTCCATGAGGGAGCGCGGCGAGACGCTCCAGTGCGTGGAGCTGTATGACGTCTTCCCCAGGACCATCAGTGGCGTCTGGCAGCCGCTCGTCACAGTGGCCCCCCTGGGGAGTCCCCTGGACGGACAGGTGGTGCTGCACGAGGAGCAGGTGGGTGCACACACGGACGTCGGTGTTGTACGAGTTCAACAACGTGTTGACCGTTTTATGAACGTCTCAAACACTAACTGTGTCTTTGTCTGACGTCCTTTTTCTTTTCTGGTGGACGAAACCACAGATTGCTCTCGAATGTTCAAAATAGCAGAGCGCGAGTCTGTTAGAGATTCTTAAAGTGGTTTTGGTGGTTAGTGGTTGTTGACTCTGACTCGCGTCCTGTGACAGCAGAGCGTCAGACGAGAACAATGCTCGTTCTTTAGTTGATATTTCTCTAATCCAACCAGAGAAGTTTAACAGCTGCCGCATATTAGACAAGAGGAGGAGGAGTTTTTCTAAAAATACCTCTGTGATGGATCCAGTTACTGTACGTCTGTCTAAAAATGAAGAGGTCCAGACGACACGAGTTCACTCGCAGGTCAACTGGCCTTCCAGGAAAATCAGGGCGGGGGGGGTGCAAACACACACACACACACACACACACACACACACACACTTGTGTCTACATACGCAGAAGCATGTTCCACAAGGCTTCAGTGAAACTCCCCCGACAGGTCACAGGACGCATCAACATCCACGAGGACACGTGTGCTGACACACTCGGTGTATGTTTAGAATCAGGAAATGGGATTTGTTGGGGGGCAGTAGTGAGTATGTCAGGAATTGGAGGCCATGAGGAAACGATTAGTGAGGAGCAGGGCGGCCGGGGGGACGGGGGCCGAGGGCCAGCTCCCCCGTGGCTCCTTCTCATAAAACTCAATTGAAGATGAAGCCTAGTGCGTCACAAATGAAAGCCTCCTCTCTAACACACAGACACACACACACACTGAGACATCCTCCTCCTGAATGATGCCCACACACACACACACACAGAGCAGCGGCAGCGACAGACGACAAGTCGATCTGAACTGTTGCAGTGAAGTGTTGACATCAGTTACAGTGACCTGGACGACAGCAGTCACACCCTGGAGGAGAGCGCCCTCTGCTGGTCGTCGTGTAGAAGTGACTCACCGTGTGTGACTGTGTTTCCACGTCAATGACATTAAAAACATGTTGGACATTAATTGAATTAAGTAAATTACATAACTTTCTCTCTGTCTGTCAGTGGAAATATAATTTTTCTGGCATGTGATTTTTATTGTTTTACATCAGGATCAACAAAGTTTTGTCTGCGGGTGTCAGTATATTTTTGATTGAGTCCTGTAAAGCAATTTTAATTCCACTTTCTCTCCGTGTGTCTTTGATCCACCAGAGCAACACGTTGCTCCACGTGGACATGGTGACCGGCGCCGTGCGGCGCCTCATGTTGTCTCCAGATGCCGATCAACCCGTCAGCAGAGCGTCCAACTGGTGGAGCAGCAAAGAGCCGCAGGTCAGAGGATGTTCAGGGATCATCTCCGCTGTTCAACCAAGATAGAAACTTGACATGTTATATATTATTTCGCTTTTTTCAATGTGACCAGTTTCAAAATGTTTTTCATGGAGTTTATGCAGATACTTTTAAATTGCGGTTGGAAATCCCATCATGTGACTGGCGGTGACTTCTGCCATCTCCGATTCCCTTATGAACTTCTTTTTTTTTGCAGGGGGGACATAAAATGTGCCGCGACTTCGCTCACAAGAACTGGCTCCTCTTCTACAAGGAGGACGGGTAAGAAGACTCCAGAACATCCACAACACTGTGTTAAACCACACGGGCTCAATCGTGTATGTGTGTTTGTGTTTGTGTGTGTGTGTGTGTGTGTGTGTGTGTGTGTGTGTGTGTGTGTGTGTGTGTGTGTGTGTGTGTGTGTGTGTGTGTGTGTGTGTGTGTGTGTGTGTGTGTGTGTGTGTGTGTGTGTGTGTGTGTGTGTGTGTGTGTGTGTGTGTGTGTGTGTGTCTCCAGGAGCCAGCTGGAGGTGCTGGACGTGCTGGAGGGCCGGGTTCATTCCATCTCCCTCCCCATCAAGCTGAAGTCCGTCTTCCTCGTGGCAGAAGACCGCTGGCTCCTGCTGGAGAACAACAGCAACAAGTGAGTGAGCGCGGCATCTCGACGCCAAACCTCCAGGACTTTTTTTTACATTATTAATTATAACAGACTGTTATATTGTACGATACTGATGTCTTTGTTTTTTCTCTCCACCCAAACAGGAAGTTCCTGCTGACCAAGCCCCTGCACATGGCGGCCGAGGACGCCGGAGTGTGTCAGCTCCACAGCATCAGTGACGACTCGGGTATGAGGACCTCACTTTATTAAAGACATCACAGTCCACAAAGGTCACAACCTACTGGCTATGATAAGAAATAGATCATCAGTCGTCTTCCTACAACTTCCCACACATTATTAAATTTCTCTCTTCATTCCCGTCCTCTTTCCAGCCGAGGCGTCCGCGCCACAGATGCTGTCCTGCGAGCAGCTGCCCAACGAGAACCTCAGCGCCGCTCTGGACCAGAAGATCGTCTCGCCCAACCGCGTGCTGGCCGACATCGGCGCCTACGCACGCGTCGTCGTGGGCTTCCCGGACCTCATGGTGAGATTTACAGTTGGGAAAAAGATAATGGTGGAAACTGTGGGTTAATTTTAGGGGACATGTAAAACCAAAATACATAAATAAAAAGATGTCTGGTAAAATACCGTATATCTCGTCGCTTGCCATAGTTCTGAACGTGTGGATCTTTGTATGTGATATGATTTATGATTTGGCTCCAGTCCCCGAACGAGGTGTACAGCTTCAAGAGGCCCGTCGACCTGTCGGCGATGAGGAGCGGCGAGAGCGGCGCTCACATGCTCCTGAGTGGCGGGCCGCGGGGGTCCGGCTCGGCCAAACGGGACAACTGCGTCGCTCTGCTCTCGGCCAATCAGGTGGTCCGAGCACTGCCGCCCGCCAAGGTTCCCCTGAGGGAGATCTACCCCAAAGGTCAGAGTAAAGATCATTTAAAATAAAAATGTATTTTGTTGACAGAGCAGAGCAAATTAATTCAAACGCAGAATGTTTGTTTTCTTATTGGTCTCTCAGATGTCACACCTCCGATGACGGCGGCGTACCTGGAGGTCACTGACTTGAACTCCAAAAAGGTCAAATACGTTCCTGTGCCGAGGTAAAACACAACTCACCCGTGAGGAACGTTTTAATGTTCGAGAAAATATTAGAGAATGTGTCGACGATGTCCCTGAGTGACTGTGTCTCGTGACTGGCAGGTCGACGAGCGTGTCGCCGTACACCAGCTGGTTGTCCAAGGTGTCCGAGTCCGACGTGCTCGTGGCGCCGCTCGGCTCAGGGGGCGTGGTCACGGTGGACATGGGCGGGTACGTGCGGCTGTGGGAGACAGGATTGGACAGCCTGCAGCGGTCGCTCATGGAGTGGAGGAACATGATCGGCACGGAGGACGGCCGTCCCTTACAGGTGAAATCACAGTGTGCAGTTCCGTTCACCACCACCAAGGGGCAGTGTTACTCTAAAACACAAGAGAGTGAACAGATTTACAGCTGCTTGTCACTCTACATTCCTCCTCCTCACTCTGTGGTACAATGTGTTAGCTGTTGAAACATTCCTGATTCCGGAGTGTTTCCAGGCCCCCGAGGTGACCCGGCTGGGGGGGGGGGGGTTCTAAGTGGACGGGCATTGTGCTGATGATGCATTTAGGTTTGACCTCCAGCTGTGGTGGGTCAGAACATTCAGACCGGCACACTGAGAGAGACCATTGTCAAGGTGCCCACATACATGAGCACATTCTTTTGGAAGAAAGAGGACCATGGGTGAAGTGATCTGTCGATCTGAGAGCAGAAGAAGACGCAACATGAACTGAAATGAAAGCATCAAGGAGGCCGATCATAGATAATGTATCTGTCATCTAAAAGATGATTTAGATAAGATGACTTTATGAGTTTTGTGTATTTTACAGAAGCAGTGAACTGCCACAGTGGAATCAAAAACTTCTACAGTGTTTCTTGATATAACGAGATCTTTAGTAGTCTTCTTAAGAAGAGATCATAAGATCATTTACTTCAACTGTGGCAGTTCAGCACTTCTGTAGTATTTGGGTACGAATACGCCTCTTTTTTCTGCATTTGCGACATCAGGAGAATGTATTTTACAGTGTACACACACACACAGGAGCGTTCCTATGCGGGCAGCTCGTGTCCGATGCGGGTCACTGCAGGTCAGCGTCACACAGACTCTCCCTGTGCTCGGTGTTATTTAGACATACCTGCCGCCTCCGCAGCTGTTTACACAACTCACCTGCGTGCGAAGCTCACCTGTTGACATGTGGCACATACACACGCATGACCTGCTGCCACATACTTCGTTTTATGACCCAGAGTATGAAAAAATCAGACGAGAACAAGGGAAAAGGTTGGAAAACTTCATCTAAGCTTGTCAGAGGTTTTTAATAACAGAGATCACGTCTGTTAATCTCCGTCTGACATTTCTCCATTACACCACTGTTGACATCAACACACACACACACACATTGTGTGTGTGCAGGTTTCCTGTCAGCAC
>NC_061528.1:1870000-1880000 GCF_022379125.1 Scophthalmus maximus
CCCTCGCTGCCCCCTGCACCACAGACTGTGGCGGGACGTCCCGCTGTGGAGGCCAGCAGGATGAATCTGGCTCCGACTGTGCCACTGACGATCCAAAGTTTTCCTCCTCCTCCTCCTCCTCTTCCTCTTCCTCTTCCTCCTCCTCCTCCTCTTCTTCTTCCTCTTCCTCCTCCTCCTCCTCTCTCTCTCTCTCTCCCTCTCTCTCGCTGGTGTTGGGAGAGACAGAGTCCATTTCGTCCGTCCTGCTAAAACGTCAGACCTGAGAGTGGAAAGTCTCTTAACACAAAGTGCTGGAACTTTATCAGTGGAAAAGTGGGATTTAGTTTGACAGCTTTCCCAGGAAACGACAGGCATACTCAGAAGCAGTATACATTAAAGATACTTTTGTTTTTGGAGAACCCCCCTGGTCCCACAGAGATTGAGAAAAGGGAAAAGAGAATAAAATAAATATGTACATATATACATACATACAATCATAAATACATAATTATGCTTCCATATATATAAAATAAAATAGAAAGATTAAAGAACATAACTGACCTTTAAACCCTTAAAAAAAACCTTTTTTAAAACATGGCCGTCTGTTCTGTCCGAGATCAATTGGAGTCTTGAAAGTTGCTGAATGTTAAAAAAAAACGACTCTCCTCCTGACAGATAACCATCCAGAGGGAGAGCGGCCAGGACGTCACGGCCCCGAAACACGGCAAGATCGACGCCAACAACGATCCTCATGTCGGCGGGAACCAGTGGGCGGGAGGCACAGGTACAACCTCACCACGTCACGGATACTCGTGGGTAAAGAGTCTCCACAACCTGTGATTTGGTTCATCACTGATGAGAGGTTTTTTCCCTGCAGGCGGCAGAGACACGGCCGGGCTCGGTGGCAAGGGCGGACCCTACCGCCTGGACGCGGGACACAAGGTCTACCAGGTGTCCCAGGCGGAGAAGGACGCGGTTCCAGAAGACGTCCGGAGGGCGGCTCGCGAAATGGGCGAGAAGGCGTTCAAAGAGAGGTACGCCGGCTGCTGCGTTCAAACACAGGAAGTCAAACCGATCACACGCTGAGAACACGCGGGGGGAGAGGGAAGCGCAGTCGACCACGAACCGGTGACTCGAATCCCAAACTGAGTTCCTCGCCACGGGCGGGAGAAGCTGTGTAGGAGGAGGAGCGCAGATGTTTTGGACCGTCGGGGAAACCACCCAGAACCGAAGTGTGTGATGTGTGTAATGTGGAACAGGTGTGTGTGTGTGTGTGTGTGTGTGTGTGTGTGTGTGTGTGTGTGTGTGTGTGTGTGTGTGTGTGTGTGTGTGTGTGTGTGTGTGTGTGTGTGTGTGTGTGTGTGTGTGTGTGTGTGTGTGTGTGTGTGTGTGTGTGTGTGGGCCATCTGTAGGTCTTCCTGTTCAATCAGCCGTCGCAGGTACGCTGCTCCATCTTGGGCAAATAACCAGTGGTTGCACTGCCCCCAGCTGGATGTTTGAATTCAAATGAATGTGTGTGTGTGTGTGTGTCTGTGTGTTTGCGCGCTACACTTAACACACATTGGCGTCAGTGTGTGCGGGGTTGGGAGGGCATCCCTTTCGACCAGCTCCAGCATGAAGGCCGTCTCTGTTCGTCTTTTCCGCTTCAAACAGACTCGTTCTCTTTACTCTCTTTTCTCCCCCCTCCCCTGCGTGGTCCGTCTCACACACTGGCTGCTTTCACACCGGGGGGACAACCTCTCCGACTGTCCTGTCCTCTCTCTCTGTACATCTCTTCTCCTCTTCGTCTTAATCCGTGTCACTCCACTCGCTTCTCTAAACTTCTTCTCTGACACCCTCCCTCCCTCCCTGTCGATCAATATCCAACTGAGCCCAGAGAGAAATCTTGTAGCTACATGCTGATACACCGCTTCCAAGTAAATGTCACTCTCTTAACAAAAGCAGGTGAACACACACACACACACACACACACACACACACACACACACACACACGTTTGGCTCCATCAGACTTTTTCCATACCTTCTTATTCAACGGTGTTTGCACACAGTCCTCTGTTTACTTAGCTTTAGGTTGAGCATCAATCAAACTGCCCCGTCACTAAAAGCCTTGAGTACCTGCAACACACACACACACACACACACACGCAGGCAAAAACAGGCTGAGGTATGTCTGAAACATGAAAACACCCATGTGAACACACACACTCTCACATCACTGGGTATATATACATTTCTCACTGTGTCTACATACCTGCCAACCTTTCCTTTTTCTTTCCTGGGTTCAACACTATTTTTGAAGGTCAAAAAATTAGAAGTTACCTTTTTAATATGACCTTGGCCCATGTCCCATCCCTCCACCAAGTTCCACTTCAATAGTTTTGCAAAATCCTGCTGACCATCCAACCAACAGACCATCCAACCAACAGACCAACCAACCAACAGACCAACAAACCAACAGACCAACCAACCAACAGACCAACCAACCAACAGACCAACCAACCAACAGACCAACCAACCAACAGACCAACAAACCAACAGACCAACCAACCAACAGACCAACCAACCAATAGACCAACCAACAGACCAACCAACCAACAGACCAACGAACAACAAACCAACCAACCAATAGACCAACCAACAGACCAACCAACCAACAGACCAACCAACCAACAGACCAACCAACCAATAGACCAACCAACAGACCAACCAACCAACAGACCAACGAACAACAAACCAACAGAGGAACAAACCAACAGACCATCCAACCAACAGACCAACAGATCATCCAACCAACAGACCAACAAACCAACAGACCAACAGACCAACCAACCCACAGACCAACCAACCAACCAACCAACCAACAGACCAACCAACCAACAGACCAACCAACCAATAGACCAACCAACAGACCAACCAACCAACCAACCAACAGACCAACCAACCAACAGACCAACCAACCAACAGACCAAACAACCAACCAACAGACCAACAAACCAACAGATCATCCAACCAACAGACCAACAAACCAACAGAGCAACAGACCATCCAACCAACAGACCAACAGACCATCCAACCAACAGACCAACAAACCAACAGACCAACAGACCAACAGGTTTGGGTTGAACACATCAGCTTCTGGGCAGAAGATAAAAATGAAAACCTGTGAACAGAAAAGAACAGGACGGCGACCACACACAGTAGGTGTGACTGTTTGTGTGGACAGATGTTTGACAGAAGTAACGAGCAGAAGAAGCTGCCGTTTAAAACAAAACCAGATTTAAACGGAACAACCATTTCTTCCGGGCTGCACGGTGGTGTAGTGGTTAGCACTTTCGCCTCACAGCAAGAAGGTTCTGGGTTCGAATCCCGGTTCAACCAGGGCCTTTCTGTGTGGAGTTTGCATGTTCTCCCCGTGTATGTGTGGGTTCTCTCCGGGTTCTCCGGCTTCCTCCCACACTCCAAAGACATGCAGAATGGGGTTAGGTTCATTGGAGACTCTAAATTGACCTTAGGTGTGAATGTGAGAGTGAATGATTGTCTGTATCTGTATGTGGCCCTGCGATAGGCTGGCGACCTGTCCAGGGTGTACCCCGCCTCTTGCCCAATGTTAGCTGGGATTGGCTCCAGCGACCCCCCGCGACCCTTAAATGGATAAAGCGGTAGACGATGAATGAATGAATGAATGAACCATTTCTTCCTCTCGCCGTCTGTGGCCTGGGACGGGCAGTGAAGTCTCGGGCTGCTGTTTGTCCAGTGTGTGTGTGTGTGTGTGTGTGTGTGTGTGCGTGTGCGTGTGCGGTTGCAGGCAGTGTCAGACTAACTCCTTGTTTTCGTGGTTTGTTGTGTGTGAAAGATCACAGTTTGAGCCAAATACAGACTCTCTCTCTCTCTCAATTTGTAAGTCAAGGTTCAGGAATTTAAAAGAAATAGCTACGGCCACTGGGCAGAGTGTGTGCTCGCCACAGGACACACACACACACACACACACACACACACAGAAGCAACTCTGCTTCACCCTGTCGCGGGCTGACAGGATGTGTGAATGTGCAGCAGCAGACCGAATCTAACTGGACTATAATGTGCGTGTGTTCTTCTTTCTGTGTGTGTGTGTGTGTGTGTGTGTGTGTGTGTGTGTGTGTGTGTGTGTGTGTGTGTGTGTGTGTGTGTGTGTGTGTGTGTGTGTGTGTGTGTGTGTGTGTGTGTGTGTGTGTGTGTGTGTGTGTGTGTGTGTGTGTGTGTGTGTGTGATCTTTTTGATTGCATGGTTGATGCCAGCGCAGTCTACACAATACATCCATCTGAGCCTGCTCTCATGCAACCATTCGTTCAACGTCTTGAAGTCACTCCTCTGTTCCTCCTGTGGTTGTTACGGTCTGGTCGTCACCTAAAGTTTCAAACACCTGGCGGAGGAGGTTCCCCCCTCGTCCCCTCTCCCCGACACCCACCACACGTTGTGGTGGAGCTGGAGGATCCTTCAAAGTACCTGCACGGTGGGATTATACTGATACATCGGGGTCGGGGGGTCGGGAGGAGGGGCCCACCTGTCCTGTCATGTTCCCAGAGAACACACAGACACATTTAACAGCACTGACCCCGTGTGTCAGGTGACCTGCAGGTGTCCTGCGCTCATGGAAACATCTCTCTGTCTGGGTTTATTTTATTTTATTTTATTTTATTTGGAAAATCCAGAGTCGAGTTTCACAAGAAGCTTAAAATTTTACCAAAAGGAAAAAATGCAGTTTGTAATTCTTCTCCACTGCATCAGCTCGGTGGTGAAGCGTCTGTTAATGTCATCAGGACTCAAGTGGTTTTAAAAGCAGCAGCGTTTGATGATTTGCACTTTATAAATTCTGAACCTTGTGTCTGTGTCTCTGTCTGTCTCCTCTGTCTGTGTCTCCTCTGTCTGTGTCTCCCTTGTCTGTATACCTTTCTGTCTGTGTCTGTGTCTCCTCTGTCTGTGTCTGTGTCTCCTCTGTCTGTGTCTGTGTCTCTGTCTGTGTCTCCTGTCTGTGTCTCCTCTGTCTGTGTCTCCCTTGTCTGTATACCTTTCTGTCTGTGTCTGTGTCTCCTCTGTCTGTGTCTGTGTCTCCTCTGTCTGTGTCTGTGTCTCTGTCTGTGTCTCCTGTCTGTGTCTCCTCTGTCTGTGTCTGTGTCTCTGTCTGTGTCTCCTCTGTCTGTGTCTGTGTCTCTGTCTGTGTCTCCTCTGTCTGTGTCTGTGTCTCTGTCTGTGTCTCATCTGTCTGTGTCTCTGTCTGTGTCTCCTCTGTCTCTGTCTGTCTCCTCTGTCTGTGTCTCCTCTGTCTGTGTCTCCTCTGTCTGTGTCTCCCTTGTCTGTATACCTTTCTGTCTGTGTCTGTGTCTCCTCTGTCTGTGTCTGTGTCTCCTGTCTGTGTCTGTGTCTCCTGTCTGTGTCTCCTCTGTCTGTGTCTGTGTCTCTGTCTGTGTCTCCTCTGTCTGTGTCTGTGTCTCTGTCTGTGTCTCCTCTGTCTCTGTCTGTGTCTCTGTCTGTGTCTCCTCTGTCTGTGTCTGTGTCTCTGTCTGTGTCTCCTCTGTCTGTGTCTGTGTCTCTGTCTGTGTCTCATCTGTCTGTGTCTGTGTCTCTGTCTGTGTCTCATCTGTCTGTGTCTCTGTCTGTGTCTCCTGTGTCTGTGTCTCTGTCTGTGTCTCATCTGTCTCTGTCTGTGTCTCTGTCTGTGTCTCATCTGTATGTGTCTCGTCTGTCTGTGTCTGTGTCTCATCTGTCTGTACTTCTCAGGCTGAAGGAGATCAATATGAGCGAATACGATGCCGCCACGTACGAGCGCTTCTCCGCTGCCGTCAGGAGACAAGTTCAGTCTCTGCGAATCATCCTGGACAGTTTACAGGTCAGCTTCATCTCACTCCTCTTATCCAGACGTTATCTCTAATATAATATCTGATAATAATTAGCAGGAGAAACCTCTGACCTCTGCACAAGCTGAGTTTGCTTCTTTTATCTCTTTACTCTGCCAAACGTCAGAGGTTATAGTTCCAAGAGATTAGGTTTAGTGGCAGTATATATATTTAATAACATTAAATAACATTAATAACATTACAAAATTGTACGCCCTGAAGTGCAGATCACAACAACAAATATGGAAACACAACGGCAAATCAAAAATTGGATTAATCGTTGTGTTTTTTCATTTGTTGTTATGTTTTCCTTTTTTCTATTTTAGCTGAAATAGCTTCTATTGTACAATCAGACAGTGGGTACATAAAAGTGGTGGGGTCATAGCGAAGGTGGACGACGACCTCACACAGCCCCACACGTGATGCCGGGGCAGGAAGGAGGGGGCGTTGTCCCCCCAGGAGCCTTCTGATTGGCTGCATCGATGAGAAGAGATCGGCCGTCGGGAGCGGCGGCTAAAAGATCCAGGATGTGATATTGTCCACGTTTCATTATTTTGGTTCGGACTTTCCTCCCTTTGTCTGAGCGACTTAGGGCTTAGGGGAAATGTGAACAGTTCAGTGTGTGTGTGTGTGTGTGTGTGTGTGTGTGTGTGTGTGTGTGTTTGTTCGTGTGCGTGTGACGAGAGGAAAATCATGCAGCATGATTACAGAGCAACGACACTCAGCTTTGCTCTATTATTCTCCTGTCCAGGTGTGAAGCTCTGTTTTGTATTTGCTGAGGTGGCCGTGTGTGTGTGTACGTGTGTGTGTGTGTGTGTGTGTGTGTGTGTTTGTGTATGTTGGTGTACGTGCGTGTGTGCGTGTGTGTGTGTGGGTGTGAATGTGTGTGTTTGCATGTTTGTGTTTTCCATCCAGGTGTTTGCAGCCACGCCAGCGTCTTTGAACGTGAACATGAACAGTTATTGTTTGTGTTTTTTTGTGCTCGAGGCCTCGGGGGCTTTTTTTTCTCCCTCGACTGTAAAGATGAAGGAGATTATAATAATAATCCCTGCAGGCGTGACGCTGCGGAGTCGTGTTATTCTTATCATACCTGAAGAGTGATTTAAGAGCCTCCCGCCTGACACACACACACACACACACACACACACACACACACTGACCATAGCTGGCAAGCGTTCAGATAATGTATTGTCCCTAACCCTTCTGGAAACCCCCCCCTCTCCATTTATCCCTCAACAATGCTCTGACTTCACTGACAGAAAGTCCCGGGCCAATATATTTGTAATCATCATTCCCAAAGAATTGGACAAGATAAAAAATCCCGTAGTGACGCATGTTTGCTCCAACTTTCAGGAGCAGCAGGAACAAAAACAATTCAAACCTTATTAAAATGGTACATGACTCGTGTATATATCTGTGAGGGAGCGTTTCTGGGTGGGAAGCGAGGATCGAACGGCCGACCTTCTGTCGCAATCGGTTGTGAGCTCATGTCAGTCTGCCCATATAGTGTAAATCTTTCCTGTCGTCTGTAATGTGTCAGTGAATTGCAACTGTCTGGATTTGGAAAATGAAGTCACCTTCCGCAGACAGATTTTGAAATGGGGTTTATTTATTTGGTGTGTGTGTGTGTGTGTGTGTGTGTGTGTGTGTGTGTGTGTGTGTGTGTGTGTGTGTGTGTGTGTGTGTGTGTGTGTGTGTGTGTGTGTGTGTGTGTGTGTGTGTGTGTGTGTGTGTGTGTGTGTGTGTGTGTGTGTGTGTGTGTGTTTCAGGCCAAAGGGAAGGAGCGACAGTGGCTGAAGAATCAGGCTCTGGGAGACCTGGACGATGCCAAGATCATCGACGGGCTGACGGGAGAGAAGGCCATCTATAAACGCAGGGGAGAGCTGGACCCAGAGGTGTGTGTGTGTGTGTGTGTGTGTGCGCGCTTGTGTTTGAAATATTGCCACACCTCCAAACACACACAGACACTCTCAGACTCTCACACACATAATTTTGACCTTTATCTGTCAGATGGTACATTCCAGTGGTGTGTGTGAGATTATTATTACACCCTGTGTTTCTGCTCAGGCTCACACACACTTGAAGAAGCTCCCACACACACACACACACACACACACACAGCTGTAGAGATAGCTCCCACGCTGATCACACACAAACACACACACTAACCATAAATATGCAGACCATGTTTTTCTGCCTTATTTAGATCCACGCGTTGCATATTTTTGGTCTGGCCCGAAGGTCGACTGTGAAATAGTTGCACCCGTTGTTTTTTTTTAAAACTCTGACCTCGTGATGACTGTTATTCTAAGTGGGCTACACCAACGTCCACAGACGCCCACTGCCAGATCGCTGCTTAACTTTCGTCTAATCATTAGTCGTCGCTGCTGTGTGTGTGTGTGTGTGTGTGTGTGTGTGTGTGTGTGTGTGTGTGTGTGTGTGTGTGTGTGTGTGTGTGTGTGTGTGTGTGTGTGTGTGTGTGTGTGTGTGTGTGTGTGTGTGTGTGTGTGTGCGTGCGTGCGTGCGTGCGTGCGTGCGTGCGTGCGTGCGTGCGTGCGTGCGTGCGTGCGTGCGTGTGTGTCCGTCCGCAGCTGGGCAGTCCGCAGCAGAAGCCCAAGCGTCTGCGGGTCCTGGTCGACGTGTCGGGCAGCATGTACCGCTTCAACGGCGTGGACGGTCGCCTGGAGCGCTCCATGGAGGCCGTGTGCATGGTGATGGAGGCTCTGGAGAGCTACGAGCACAAGTTCAAGGTGCGAGCGACCTCATGACCTCGACACACATCACCACCGTCAATCTACGTTACTTCCTCCTCCTCCTTCCTCTGGATCCTTTTAAATTAACTTCCAACTTCCCATGGTTTTCTAGCCTCTAATAAAATTCTCCACCTGTGGGATTAAACCGGGAACGCTATCCGTGAAACTACAGTAGGAGGGCGCTCTAGAATATTTTTCAAGTCACATTCACACACATTCATACGTACACTGCTGTAAGGGAGTTAAGTGTCTTGCCCCATCTTCCAGCACCTGGGGGGATGTGGGGATCGAACATCCGACCCTCAGGTTAGTGGACGACCCTTTCTACCTCCTGAGCCGTAAGAGGGGCAGAAAGACGGGGTGTGAGATGGAGAGGTGGCGACACGGATGTGTGGAAAAATGTTGAAGGGAGAGACAGGCCCCTTAGGTGACACACAACCTGATAAAGATCATGTCACACACACACACACACACACACTCTTCAGTCATCCCTATCACATGTTTCATACTTTCTTTTACGTAGCACCTCTTACGTAAAAGTGCATCTGATAACGCACACACACCTTCACTTGTTCTACCTGCTGTCTTACATCGTGTGTGTGTGTGTGTGTGTGTGTGTGTGTGTGTGTGTGTCAGTCATCAGAAAGGAAACAGAAAACTTAAATTTCACTTTTGTGGCTTTTATTCATATTTATATGTTTTAATCGCATTTCAGGATCATTGGTCTGAAAAAAAAAAAAAACTTGCTTGGAAAACCTGAAATAAAAACCGATTCTAATCTGAAAAGAAAATGTACCCAGCAACAGTGAGGAGACGCTCAGTCGCAGTCCTTCGCCCTGATTATAAATAGCTCTCCGTCTACCTGCGGCCCGGAGCAGCTGAGCGGACCTGCGCTCACGTAAGGCAGCGGTGACGGATGGTCTGTGGGGTCGACGCCCTGTCGGTCAGAGTCGTGTGACCAGTGACATCGTACGTTTCTCCTCTCCGCAGTACGACGTCGTGGGCCACTCGGGCGACGGCTACGACATCGAGCTGGTCCGAGCCGACTCCGTCCCCAAGAACAACAAGCAGAGGCTCAAAGTCCTCAAGGTGAAGATCCATGTGATTTAATCCACTCGTGTCACGTCACGTCTTTTGTTTATTACACTGTCTAACATTCGATCCGGTTAGTTCTGGTTTCACGTTGCCAAGTTGCTAAAGAACTTCCAAATCCATTCAAAAATTAAATGAATTCTTAGTAGTGTTCGTGTGTCATCCTGTTAAATATTAAACAGACAAAAACAAAAGCCGTTGAAAACATGACCTTCTTGTCAGAGGCAAAAAGTTGTGTAAAGTTCTTTTGTTTACGAAATCTGATAAATGAAAACAGCCCTTTTCTAATTTTAATTTTATCATT